>NC_133653.1:105734161-105864678 GCF_009905375.1 Apium graveolens | reverse complement strand
TTTGCTTATTAGACACCCCCTTCAATGGGATTTTGTCCTTTATTTACAATCCTGGGCTCTCCTTACAATCTGGGCCTTCTTGGGCTTTACATAATGTATTGTGATTATTCTAACTATAATTCCTTTGGGCCGTCTTGTTCTGGTCCAACATTAGTCCCCCTCCTTGCTTTGCGCGATATCTTTAGATTTGCGTTTTCGTGCTCTCCACCCTTGCGCTTTGAATTCCGAGGTTTTTGTCTTGATACCTGAATAAAGTTAGTGACCGGACAGGATAATGAAATGAAGGGAAAAATTAGTGAAAAAACGAACGAACGAAGCAAAAGAAAATAAGAAATAACTGTTAATTCGAGATAGGAGTCAAATGTGTGTGTCCGAAAAAAGAAAGGAATTAAACGTAATGCTTTTTTTTTTTTTTTTGAAGGTATATATCCGCTCATGTGTGTTTTTGAATTTATTTTTCCAGGTTTTTTTTTTGTTTTTGCAGGTTTCCAGGCTAACCTCTTCGACTTCCTCTCCAGGTATCTAAAAGGGGATTGCAGCGCGTTCTGGGCTCGCACTGTAAGTCGTCTACTCTCTCTCTCTATTCCTTTTCCTTTTTATCTGCGGGTCGGTCGTGTTTATAGTTTACCGATTTATAATGGCCGACTTTCCTTCGTCGTCGTCGTCGCATAGTGCCACCAACCGGGACCCCGGGAAGCGACCGTTAGAGGAGGGTGACGAGGAGTCTGTTTTGAACTTGGATAATCTAGAGATCCCGGACCTAGGTCAGTGTGGATCCTTTGATTTCTTAGGAAGCGATGAGTTTTTGAGGGGGTGCCTCCAGGTCCTATGCCCTCTCCGCCCTTAAGTCCTCGTACCCTGGAACTTAGGAATAGAACGGTCGAGGAAAGTCTTCGACTAGGTAGGATCGAATTTGAGAGCAAACCTAGTTTAAACTATCTTAGTTATTACATCACCGTCGACCCCCCTGCGAGTAAGTTGGAGAAGTACATCGACCTGTCTAACGGCTACCGTTACCGAGTGCCGACAGCAGATGAGAGGGTTTGGATGATGCCCGAGTTCGGGATGCATGGGGTTGCGATGATAATGTTTCAGTTTGGTCTTCGTTTGCCCATGCATCCGTTCTTCCTGACGATGTATGAGGCTATCGGTTGTGGTTTAGGGCAGCTGACACCAAATTCTGTTGCTCAGTTAAGTGGTTTCGTGGCGCTGTGCTGTGATAAGGGTCGATCACCGACTTTGAAATTGTTTTTCTCTATTTATGGTGTGCGGTACTATGGTGGCCAAGTATATTTCGACTCCCGACATCGACGGATGAAGATTGTTAGTGTTAGGTCATCGAATTCTGGTTATCACTCGCAATGGTTGTACGTTGGGGGTCCTGACTTGGAATTTGTAAAGCCTTGCGGGAAAGTTAGCCAGGGCACGATTGATTATTTAAATAACATGGAGAAGCACGATACTGCCTACCTCGATGAGTTTCATGGGTCGAGGACATGGTATACGCACTTAGATTTGAAGGACTCTGGATTTTAGGGATGCACGATTGTAAGGGGGATGTATTAATTGTTATTGCCCTTATTTTGCTTATGTACTTAGTTTTTGTACTTGTCATTGTCGGCTCTTGCTTATTTTAATTTTCGTAAGTGCTTATATATAGGATGGCTGACTTATGGTTTTGTTTGTTTCTTTGTAGTGGAAGGCGCCTCACTTAAAAAGGTTTTAGACGGCGGATTCGAGGAGGAATGGACAAGGCGATGATGTTGTTATTGCAGCGTGCTGCGAGGAAGCCTGCTGATGCGGCCAGGGCTGGACCGTCGGGGGTTCCTCATTCAGTTTCAATTGAATTGCTTGATGACCAGGGAAACAAGGTAATTGAAGACAATGAGAGGGTTGTTTCAGATCTTGTCCGCGTGGAGGGCAACCCTCGAAAGCGGTTTCGGAGGGAGGATGATGAAGTGGTTGTTGGAGGCCGGGGGGTCGGGTTCGAGGGTGTGAACAAAGATGTGGCCACTGCCGGGGAAAGGGTTTATGGGAAGACCGTCGACCCTCGGTCGAAGAAAGAGGTGATGAGGGTCGAGATTCAGCCCACGGAGCGATGGACGGGGGGATCAACTGTGCCCTTGAGGGCACTTAACCTCTTTAACTTACCTCAGGACTTGGTTGCTTATGATGGGAGGAAGCGTGAGGACCTTGTTGATCGATGTAAGAGCCGGGCTGGGAGGGTACGTTCATTCCCTTCTCTTTCTTTTTAATGTGCATGTTTCTTTGTTTTCATGTTCGGTCATGGTCGTTTATAGTCATAGTTGCCGACCCTGTTTTCATGTCCCCCCCCTTTTTTTTTTGTTTGCAGTTTCTTTCCGATTTTATGCATATACTGGAGGATTACAAGGCTGATGTTGATGGTGAGGCTTGTTCCAAGCTCGAAGCTGAAGTTGCTGCCTTGAAGGGGGAAAAGAAGAAGATTGCGGTGGGTTTTGCGGAACTCGAGCACAGGGTGGCTGATTTGACTAAGGCAAATTCCGCACTGTCGAAAAAGGTTGCTGAGATGGAGGCTACAGAGCAGGTGTCGAGTGGGAGGATACAGGAGCTCGAGGGTCGACTGCTCGAGGTGGAAAGGGAGCTTGAAGAGGAAAAAGGCAAGCGCCAAGGCTTGCTTCGACAGGTCGAAGGAATGGATGGCTCCTACAAGTTGATTGTGAAAGAAAATGCGGATTGAAGACAGAGGTAGAGAAAGCCGTTGAAGATATCGCTGGTGCTCTGGGCGACGGTTATGGACGATGCCTTCGGCGGATGGAAGAGGCTGGTTTTGCCGTCGAGGGTCATGCCTTTGATGACTATCTTCGTGACCTGGCATCGAAGGGTGGTAACGCGTGAAGGCAGGGTATGCCCTGTGATTTTTGTAATTGAATTTGAACATTTTTTAAGTGTTTAAGAGCTTTATTGATACCAACATCATGGAAGTCCCAGAACTTGAGAAGTGTAGTAATCACTGTGGTCCTGTTTTGTAAGAAGTATAAGGTATGCGATCCATTGTTAAACTTATTTTCTACGATGTAATCAGTTACGTATTGGCTGTTTTGCTATCTATTTTTCTCGAGTTTGAAACATTAAGTCGTTTGTTTAGCTTCGTAGTCGAGTGTTTACTTATGAGAGAGATTTAATTGCCCGGACCCGTCGTCGTGAAGTGGTTTGTATACAACATTTTTAGAAATGAATGATTATTTTTAGTTAAGGAGCGTCAGAGGAAGTGAAAGTCTGTGCTTTTTCCAAGTTAAAGAAATTGGTTCATACGTAACCCTCGTAGCGACCCCTAGTATATCGAGGGTTTGTTTTTGAAATGGCATTTTACTGCCTCAAGATAACAAGTTACAACTGAGATTAAATTACTGATAGAACTTTTTGAGGTGAATTCCATTCCAAGCATTTTTGATGGATTTCCCGGCGAGGTGCGCAAGCTCATAGGTCCCGGGTCTTACAAGTCTCGAGATCCGATAAGGGCCTTCCCAAGCTGGTTTGAATTTTCCTGAGACAGTGGGTTGTGACGCTGCGGAATCTCTTAAGACAAGGTCGTTAACCTTGAAGTCTTTGGGTTTGACTTTTTTGTTGAAGTACCTTGCAGTTTTTTCTTGTTGGGCAACCATCCGCATTCGGGCTTCTTCCCTTGTTTCTTCTAACAGATCATTGTGAAGGCGGAGTCCGACGAGAGATAGAGCGGGATCGAATACGTCGATCCGTGGTGAGCTGAGACTTATCTCGACAGGTATGACAGCGTCGACTCCATATGCAAGTCGGAAGGGAGTTTCGCCCGTCGCACTTCGGGGAGTCGTCCTATACGACCACAATACATTCGGTAGTTCGTCGACCCAACATCGGGGTACTTCTTCAATTCTTTTCTTCAGGCCTTGTAGGATGGTTCTATTTGTTACCTCTGCTAGTCCATTTGCTTGGGGGTATGCTACAGATGCTTTGATGTGCTGGACTTTTAATTCGAGCAGAGCCTCCTCAAATTGCTTTCCTACAACACTGAGTGCCGTTATCAGAAACTAAGATTCTGGGGATCCCAAAGCGAAAGACGATGTATTCCATAACAGAATTCTATCCTCTCTTTTTCTCGTATTTTAGCAAGTGGCTTTGCTTCGACCCATTGGTTGCGTAATCCACCGCGACTACGATGTATTGGCACGATTCTTGGATTTTGGAAAGGGACCCACAATGTCTATTCCCCATTGGAAAAAGGGGCTTGGCTGAGAATAGAGTTCAGCTCAGTTGTGGGTCGACGGTTTTACTTTCCGTTGCAGCTGACATGCTTTGACATTTCTTGACGTATCTTCACAATCTTTCCGGATTGTAGGCCAGAACAGGCCTTGTCGGATAACTTTGAGGATATGTTTTTCCTCCTAGGTGTTCTCCACAGATTCCCGTATGTATTTCCACGATCGCTTGGAGAGCCTCTTCTGGAGACAAGCAACGGAGCAGAGGCTCAGATAGGGCACGTCGGTATAACTCCAACCCACAACACAGTAGTTCCTGGCTTTGAACATGAGAGTGCGGGCTTCGGACTTATGCTCAGGCAACTTGTTGTCAATATGTACTCAGGAAGGGTTGGCGCCAATCGCGACCTAGCCTGGATTGATTGACTGATATTTCGTCGATAGAGGGGGTTTCCAAAATGTCGACGTATGTTGGGCTGAGATTAGTGGGGAGACAGGAAGAGGCTAGTTTAGCTAGAGAGTCTGCCCACATGGTTTTCCTCCCATGTCGACGTTTGACATTTTCCATGAAGGGAATTTGCTAAGAAGCTCTTGTGTTCTTGTTAAATATCGGGACAATCCTTTCATTATGCGTCTTAAATTCGCCACTTATTTGTTTGCAAACCAACTGAGAATCCCCAAATATGTCAATGACCTCTGCTTCGAGATCGGATGCGAGTTTTAGACCGGCAATGAGTGCCTCGTACTCGGCCACGTTGTTTGTGGTGGAGAACCCGAACTTGAGAGCCTGCTGAATTTTGAATCCCCCTGGGCTGATTAATATGACCCCTGCTCCTCCAGAGCCGGACGTCGAGGAACCATCAACGAACAGAAGCCACGGACGAGACTGGTCCTCTTCAGGTTTGTGCGTCTTGGATTGGAACTGGCATTCGGCGACGAAATCTGAGAGAACTTGGGCCTTGATCGCCGTTCGAGGTTTATACTCGATGTAGAACTGGCTTAACTCGATGGTCCAAGCTGCGAGCCTGCCTGTTATGTCGGGCTTGTGCAGGATTCTTTTCAGAGGGAGATTGGTCAGGACATGGATTTCCCTCGCTTGAAAATAATGGCGTAGCTTACGACTCGCGACAACGAGAGCGTATACGAGTTTCTCGACTTGAGGGTACCTTGTTTCCGCGTCTCGTAGTGAGTGGCTGATGTAATATACAGGAATATCTTTTCCCTCATCGACACGGACCATACTCTCTGCCGCGACCGTTTCGTCGGAAGCTGAGAGATATACCCGTAGCGGCTCACCTGTTAAGGGTCGTGTTAAAACTGGAGGATTTGTCAAAAACATCTTTAGCTCTGTGAAATTCTTTTCACAGTCTTCGTTCCATTCAAACTGCGATGACCTGGAAGCTTTTTCATTGCAGAGAAAACGGGAGGCATCTCTTTGAAGATTGAGGAATGAACCTTCGAAGTGCGGCTATAACACCCTGTGAGTTTTTGTAAGTCTTTAATGGATCTTGGTTTGCTCATTTCTAGGATGGCTTTTGTCTGAGCTGGATCGGCCTCGATGCCTTTCTGGGTAACAAGGAATCCCAAAAATTTACCTGCAGTAAGGCCGAATGAACACTTTTGCCGGGTTCAGTCGCATGTTATTTGCCCTTGCATTGGTGAACGTTCTCGAAGGTCTGTCACGTGGTCGGAGGGTAGCTTTTGACTTTGTGATCATGTCATCGACGTATATTAGCATGTTTCTTCCTATCTGCGAAGAGAATATTTTATCCATTGTCTGCTGAAAGTAGCACCCGCGTTGATAATCCGAAGGACATTACTTTGTATCCAAAGACCCCTCTATGAGTGATGAAAGCAGTTTGTTGCCAGTCATGGGAATCCATCTTAATTTGATTATACCCCGAAAAGGCGTCCATAAAGGACAGGAGTTGCGTTTCCCGCTGTGGCGGCGATGAGTTGGTCGATATTGGGCAAAGGGTAAAAATCTTTAGGGCACGCCCTATTCACATCTGAATAATCAATGCACATTCTCCACTTCCCATTGCTTTTCTTAACCAGAACTACGTTTGATATCCACGTGGGGAATTGCACGGGCTCGATAAAACCGGCGTCGAGGAGTCTGTCGACCTCATTGGTCGATGGCTGCTCCTTTTCTCGGCCGAGAATATACGTTGTTTCTGGTGCACAGGCCTGGTGTCTTTACTGATGTGCAGCGAGTGTCGAGCAGTGGTCTCTGGGATGCCAGGCATGTCTCTCGGGACCCAAGCGAAAATGTCGGAGAATTTCCCGAATGAGGTTTGTGATATCTCTTTTGAGATCTGATGAGAGGTTTTTGCCAATTCATGTTGTTTTATCTGGGTTTCCTTCAAATACTTCTATATCTTCTGTTTCTTCGAGAGGGGAGCATGAATTGCTTGTGGATGAGTCAACCAATTCTCTTGGGTCGATATCTAGTACTTGATTGACTTCTAGCTCTTCCTCTGTCTTTTTTCTTGGAGAAACGGTGGTTAGATAGCATTGTCTTGCTGTTACTTGATCACCAATCATTTCTCCCACGCCGAAATCTGTGGGAAACTTCATTTTCAAGTGGGAGATAGATGTTATAGCTCGGAGCGCGGTGATCGTTGTTCGTCCCAAAATGGCGTTGAAGCTTGAGGAAGCGCTAATCACATGGAATTTGACCATTTTCCAAATCTGACAGGGAGGGGAACCGAAAAGCACTGGCATATCGATGGTTCCTACAACGTGAACCTCATTGCCTGTGAACCCGTATAGCGGGGTTCGGGAGTTTTCGAGTCTTCGATCTCCTATGTCCATTCGGGAAAAAGCATGGTGATATAACACGTCGACGGAGCTACCATTATCGACCAACATTTTCTTAACCGTATTGTTTCCCCACACGTGTTGTGATGACGAGAGCATCTTGATGACCTTCGATGAGACCGGGACGATAATCGTCATCCGAGAAAGAGATGACCAGGGAGGGATTCACTCGAGGGCGTTTTAGCTGTCGAGGGATTGACATTAAAGACTTCTCGAGCATAAATCTTGCGAGAGTTGTGGGAGAGACCCCGGCGGCTACGCCGCCAAAAATAACGTCGATTACACGGTCGTTTTCGCCTCGATGCTGACGTCTGGGTTCATCATCGTGTTGCACATAGTGGACTAGTTGCCCTCGACGAATTTTCCTTCGATGAGATTGCTTAGTTGAAAACATTGCTCTGTTGTATGGCCGGTGTCTTCATGATATTCACAATATCTGGAGCTTGGGGGTCTTCCTGGTTTCATGGGTCTTGGAGGGCGATAGTCCGGTTTCCGTTTTTAACACCGCCAAAATTGTCGTTTTCCTCAGTATTGAGTTTTGTGAACTCTTTTTCAGATCGATTGTGGGGTTGCTAATCCCTTTCTCTTCTATCCCTCGGGGGGAGGTCCGATGTGCGAGGCGGGGGCGACGTTCGTACTTTGACGACCTCCGTGGAGATTGTATACAGCTTACCGCTTCTTGAAGCATCATGCGGTGTTCTATAATCTGGAACGCAGCCTGTAGTGTTTTCGGCCTTTTTTCAAAGATCTCTTCTAAAAGGAGGCCATGCCTAGACTTATCGATGCCCGCTGTCAGGAAATTGACAGCCATCTGTTCTATTAAGTCTGGAATTTCCGCTATTTCTTCCCTGAACCGGGTTAGAAAACTCCTGAGACTTTCGCCGGAGCGTTGATGCATTGTCATCAAGGATGCAGTAACTTTGATTCCTTTGTAGTTGCTGGAAAATCGGGCTTGAAACTTGCTTTTCAGGGTTGTCCACGAGTCGATTGACCGAGGTGGCAAGTTACTGTACCATCGGAGAGTCGTGCCTTGAAGGCAAGTGGAGAAGAACTGACACCTAGCGATCTCCGAGTGGCCGAAGAAAGCCATGCGGCCGTCAAATGTATTTAGAAATGCTAGCGGGTCCGAGGATCCGTCGAAATGATCGAGAGCGGGCGTTTTCAACGTCCTGTCGATGCGCGCCTTCTCAAGCACTAACGATAGGGGGCTCTCAGAAACGGTTTCAAACCCTGCCTGATTTCTCATCAAGGTACGCATCTGGGCAATTTCTTCCTGCATTTTAGCGAACTCCTCGTGAGATATAGATTCTGTGGATTATGTCTAATGTGAGACATCGGCAGATGACACTGTCTTCTGTCGACGTTCGCGAGGTTGCGAATATGTTGACTCCGCCGAGGGCTCATATTCGTACTCCGCATCATCCTCATCATAAAATTCATCATCTTGTCCTTCATTTTGAATTGTAGTTTGTTGGAGCTCTCGACGGAGACGGTGAATCTCACGTTTTCGCTCAAGTTTAGCCTGCAATCTCTGAGCTTCGCGCTCTAGAAACTCGAGTTCTTCATCTGAATCAAGGGAATCTTTCGGATTTCCTTGGTTTTGGGCTTTTAGCCTTTCTTTCTGTTCCAAATGTAGCCGAACGTCGCTCGAGAGAACTTTTTTTCCTTTAGATGTTTGAACTCTAAAACGCTGGTCTGACACAGCTTTTCTTTTTCTGTCCCTTTGGAGAGAGTCCTTCAATCCTAGAAATTGATCTTCTGGAGGAGCCTCAGGTGGAGGGAACAGACACTTCGGCTTCAATGCCGGTTGTTTTGGAAGCTCGCGATCGTCGTGGGTCGAGGGGTCGGCGGCAACTTCTGCCGTCAACTTCTTTACCTGAGTTGGTCCGGCGGTTCCCGGATCAAGCTCTTCTACAATCATCTTCTGGTTGGATCTTGTTAAAGCAAAGCTCCTTCTAGCGCCAAATGATGTACCAATAATATTATTAGTCTATATTTTTAGGAGATGATCTTCTTTGCTTAATTAGCCAACCCCTTCAAATGGGATTGTTGTCCTTTATTTATACTAAGTCCCAAATGGGCTCAATCCTTACAATCTGGGCCTTCTTGGGCTTTACATAATGTATTGTGATTATTCTAACTATAATTCCTTTGGGCCGTTTTGTTCTGGTCCAACAACTTTATATGTAATATGAGCGGATTTTTATGTATATTTTTATATTATTTAAAATTATAATATATTTTTTTAATCATTACATTATTACTATATTTATAAATAATAATATAAATATTTGTTATTGGCGAAATTCGAACTTGAATCTTGGGTCGCGTATAAATAATAATATAAATATTTGTTGTTGGCGGGTTCAAATTTGACAGTTTGAGTAGTGTATATTATTTTAGTACTTGAATCTAACGGTACTTATTAGTTGATTAAAAAAATCCGACGGTCATAAATGGGGATAACCAAATCAATCAAAAAAAGTTACACCAAATTATACCACATTCATGTTATTATTGTTAGTAGCTTAAATCTCGTGCGATGCACGAATTTCCTTTAATATTTACAATTTTATTTATCTCGTCATATTATAATTTTTAAATATTTATATAAATATAATAATAATTATAAATTTATAAAAAATAATAGAATAACATGTGGTAGCATTTTAGTAAAATAAGTATTATATATAGTACTTTAACAGTTTAGTAGTTTAACACATATATAACACTATTTATTTATTTATTTTAATAATAGGAAAAGCGCTTGTAATTTAGTAAAATAAGTACACTATGTATAGTTTGTATTAGTTTAATAATTTAGTAGTTTAGTGGATAACATTATTTATTTACTTTTTTAATAATCAAAATTAGGGAATAACAGTTGAAACAAATTATAACTAATTCGGGTTATTATAATATAGCTAGTATAGATTATAGGTTATTATAGTATAGTATAAAAATATAGATACCAAAGTCTCAATTACCCTGGTTAAAAATTTATCTTTAGTAATTCGATTTTGACACACCAAAAATTTCTTAGAACATATACTTTAATTATAAGATTATAAGTCATATTAGTAAAAAAAGTCTTAATTACAATACTTGATCAATGTACATTTCCTACATTATCAGCTAACTCTGGTGAGCATAATCCCTAGGTCATGGCAACTCCAAAAATAAACTTGTTCTTGGTTTCTTCTTGTTCTTCATAATTAAGACGCCATGAACCACTAATAAGGAAGAATACCAGGGGTCACATTTGAGCATGAGACGTCATGGCTAGCTTGGCTAGGACACCTACAGCTAGGGAATTACAATAAGTTACAGGCTCAGTGTAGGAGGAAGCAGAACGAAGATCCTGGAAATTGTCGGTCTTATCCGGGCCACCAACAAAGGCTCCTGTTAGCTCATTGGGGTTTGGTTTATTTGGATTGAACCAGTCATTAAAGCTCATGCCACAGTTCACTTCTTCGTTAGCAGCCAATGGTGGAACAGAAGCTCCTCTGTGATGAGCTTGTGTTGGTGGATTCTGACCAAATCCTACCATGTATGATCTTTTTTGAGGATTTTCCCCTAAAAGATAATCAATCTGCATTGCATGCACAAACCTCTAGTACTATATCTGTTGTACTTTTGACAAATGAAATATAGGACAGTTAATTACCTGTTTTTTAGCAAAATCAGATACTTGAACACAAGTGATTTGCTTGTTGCCGCATTGAACATTTTCATTGTGTCGAGCTAGGAGATCACCGTATATGCTGAGGAGGAAAGCAGTACCCGTAACATATTGACCATTGGCACCGTCTCTGAGGTGAACCATACCGCCAGGAGTTATAAAAACCTGGTGGTAAGGACTGTCTGGATGAGTGGAGCAAATATAACCATCTGCATGATCTTTATAGTCTTCAAACTCTTTTTGTCCTTGCCAAAATAACTGCATTTATTTGTTTGTCAAAATGAATCTGGTTAAATAAAAAACATGAAGGATGTATTTAAAAAGTCATGAGTTCTGTTGACGATATTCTAATAAAGCGAAATTGTTACTTCAGCAAGGAGGACTTGACTGCCAGAATACTTGAGATCCCAATTGAACTCGTTAACATTAGCAGGAACGGCCTCCTCTGTTATGAACTGGTGGTACACATCTTGTTTAGTTGCCTTGTATAGCCATACTGCTGCCCACAACAATTCATCCTGCATACAGCATTTGGTTCATATATTATTGTCATAGATGTACATACGTTTTCTTAACAAATTCAGCTGACCATGCAAATGTAATTATGTTAACATGCATGTATATTTTAGAAACTGATCATACTTACATTGAAGCCTGAATATGAGCAGTAGAAAGGGCATTCTCCATCAAAAGTCCCTCTATGATCTCTGGCAAATCTAAATAGCTGCATGCAAGAAACCAAAAAAAGGTGAATTTCCATTGCATTATAGAGAAATTATAGAATATAGGGATGGACAGGTAGATGTTAGTGCAAGTACGTCTTCCGCCTTGGTAGAGAGACGAGTAGCATAAGGTTCATCAACGCCTCTAAAGACCATGGAAGCAGAAGCCATAGCGGCAGCAGTTTCGGCAGCAATCTCACTTCCAGGTGTACTTGGATCAATCTTCAGTACTGTTCTTGGTGTTTGCATCTTTTCTGGATTTACCCAACACTCATGATCTTTGTTGGGATCTCCTACCTAGGTATTTCAGCATGATGCATTCATACGACATATTTAAGTTTCAGTCAGCAAAATCTACCAACACTGAGAAGTGAGAATCCTTTTGTATTTATTTGTAACTGTAAATTAATGTTTTTGAATGAAAGACTCTGAAGTCTAAACATAAATGAGACAAATATGGGCTGCTTATCAGGGTTACCTGGACATATAATGTGTTTGGGGTAACACTGGCTTTCAAAAATAATCTGTACCCCAACGGATAGCAGCCCTGGCATTTTCCAGTTCTCCTGCACTTTCAAGTTCTTTCTGATAAAAAAGAGCCGCCCATGACAATGTTGTAACTGTGAATGCCATAGGCAGACCATATTTCACATTGTCTCCTGCATCATAGTATCCTCCCACCAGATCAACCTACATTGTACACACACAAAATTACCATTAACTTTCCTCCAAATATTCATCAAAGAAACAAAATTATCATAATAACTGCAATACGAAACACTTACATTGGCTTCTTTACCATCATTAAGAGCAGAATCACCTCTCCAAGGAACCCTGTTATTGGGAGGGAGTTTTCCTGATCTTTGTGCCTCTAAGAATATAAGTGATTTTGTCAAAGCCTCCTTATAATTAAACTGACCATTGGCCACATGAACAAATAAACCTTCAAAAATAGCAAGCCAAGCCATAATTATGGCTGCTGCTGCTCCTCTTCCGCCATTCCCCATCAACACTAAACTAGATGGTCAACTTAAATTTTCGAAAAAGAAAAAACAAAATATACATGAACAGAGATAGTGGGTCAAGACAGCTGGTTTTTTCTTCAATCATGGAAAACACAGTGGTTGCATGCATTGGAGGGAACACAGAAAAAGTACAGAAAGTTAGTGGATTCAAGGAAGTTGGAAAATTAACATGTTCAGAAAACACGCCATTGTTCTAATGGTTCATAGAAAAACAGGGAATTTGTAGGGTTGGGAAAGACTATTGCACAATAGCTTCTGAATGCTATCAGTGGTAGTTAAATCTAAATTGCTGTTTGTTTTTCTTTGCATCTATATTTAGGTAACAGATTTCTCGTCTCTGGATCAACTTTTATTTTCCTTGAGCTGTATTAAAATTTGAATAATGGTTAACAGACTTTAGATGTTTTAATATGATTATCTGTTTCAGTGAGACATTGACACAATGTTTAAGTGTGTACTTAATTTTTTTGGATCGAGTGTATTTGAGTCGGTCTTATTATAAAAAAACAATAATTTTTTAAATTTACAAAATATATGTATCAAAATAGGAATCTACTTCTTAAGAATACATCTTTTATAATTAAAAAAAAAAAACCATGTACTGGAAAATAGCACGTCCACTTTCATATTATTTATATAAATTTACCGAAAGTCTTTTTCGTTTTTAGACAAACATATTTCCACTTGATTATTTTTGTATATAATTAAAATCATATATAATACAACTCCATTTCAGATTCCTGGTGGAGGGTCAAGCTAATAGCGGAATCAAATTTTAATACATTATTAATTTGAATAATTTAGAACTATTGCTTTATATATGCAACTTCATATGATTCAACACTGCAGAATCTAGATTTCTTAAAACGGAAAAGAACCTAAATAATATTAGCAATAAAAATGCTATACAACAAACAGTAGTATTCAAGAAACAAAATATGGAAGAGACTAGTCCACTACTGGTTGAGTTGAACAAGGTTCTGTTATACCAGCACATATATGCATTCCCGATATTATGTGGATGGAGCAAAGCCCTGTACTTATGCTGTATAGGGAGGCATGGAACGTTATTTGTGCATGCCATGCTACGGAAGAACAGAGACAATGAGTTGTTGCTTAGCACCTCCTTATCATACTTGCTACATTTCTCCCTATTTCTTCTTTTGTTTGTTCACAGACAGGAACATCTCCAATGTACATATCAAAGAATGCCCCTAACAGTGTAGAACCTCATGTTAATCTATATGTACACATTTTACACAAGTATATATATATACACATTTGAACCTAATTCTAAGTCCAAGTTAAAGTGGTTCACTGCTATGTCTTAATCACCGAGATTCCAATGCAAAAATATACATGAGCAAAGAGGATAACTCAAATTAAACAGATTACTCACTGCACAAATCCTTGCTTTGAACTGCTCCAATTTCATCTCCTCCAACTGAAAATATATATAATTCACTGTAAAGTTCTGACAGATTTTAATAAAGAGCACTTGGTCCTAGTAAACAAATGCAAATACTACAACATGGATGGGGCCAAAAATGTTCAAAGCATCAACTTAATAGGCGTACGAAAAATATAAATTGGTGATAAAAGTTTATGAAATTTAGATAGATGCAACTATAGGTATGCACATATAGCCAGTGAGAGCTGAATTATCAAATCTTACTTTCTGTAATTAAATTTCCATCTGCTGTTCTCTTGAAAAAAATTGTTGTTCCCTGGATATTGTAAAGTACAGATCAGCCCTTCTGCCAAATAAAAGGCATATACTCCTTTTATCAAGTACAAAAAGGTTTTAAATCAAATTACCGCACGTATGGGAATATCTTCGGCGAAAAGAGAACCAAATTTTCTCACACAGTCGATATCACTGTTTGGGTTCGTCTAACGAACAATAAAACTTTGTCAGGAGTTGTAGATAATGATTCGCCAAGTATATAAATATATTCCAGAAGCACATAGTTTACCTTAATCAATCGAGCTCGAAGAGATTTTTCAAAAGCACTGCAAGAAGCAAACAAATAAATATAACAAATAAATACACCAGATTTCATGTACATAAACTTCCATGCCTCACACATATTTACTTCTCAGAAAAGCTTTCAAAAGAAATATAAACATACCTTCTAACTGTATTAATTTTAATCCCGTTGGCACTAACCACGAGTCTAATAGTCATGCTAATGTCCTCCCTGAGACATCCATGTATAATTAATTCAGAAAACAATGAGCATATAAATATTTACATATAATATGGAAAAGGCAATCTAGCCATCTTTCAAAAGTTTAACTATGTTCAGCAATAGTTCACAATAAATAATGAGTGTGCTGTATTTTTAATCCTAAAAATAATGAAACACTGGTGCTATCAAACTATATGGAGATGTTGCCTCTAACTTTTTATAAAGATTTCTGCGTGTCTGGACTTCAAGAGGGCATGTCTTCACTCTGATTTTTCAGGTCAACATACCAACTTGTCCTCGATAGTCAAAATCGATGCACCACAAAGAAGCGAACAAATGCATGAAGGCCTAATATTAAGTAATTAGCGAATGCAAGGGACAGAATAAATTCCAATGATCATCAGGTAGTAAAAAAATTCATCTTGACAAATTACCCAGGCAATGGAAAGTCAAAAAATAGAGTGACACGAGCACAAGTATCTCACCCCTCAATGATATAGAGTAATATAGTATTTACAAAATTCAAGATAATGTTATTTTGCCATTCATTCAGGACATATAGGAAGATGAAATTAAAAACTGATGGACATATAGGATAACATTTTTGTTCGTAAATGTTTTCTTGAAACAGCTAGGCATTTTTTTATAGTTGTTTCAACTAGATTAGTTCCCGGGCAGATGCCAGTTATATTTTAATTATTTTCTGAAAATTATTCTAAAATAGCTTACTTTGAATATATATTAATACAATATTTTTAAAACATAATAATGAGAATTGAATCAAATTATAAATTTAAAAAATAATATTACCCAAACTACAAATATTGATTATCAATTTTTTTTAAAATATAAAAATATAATAATGAATGTTTGTGTAAATAAAATTAATTTTGAATAAGATAAAATTAGTGAAGGAAATGGAATTATTGAAATTATTAATTTAAAAATATAAAAATGAGGAAGAAATAGAATGACAAATGAGTAAGAGAGAAAATAAGTGGACGTAATAAATGAAAAGAGGGGGAGAGAGAGAGGGAGAGAGAGAGATAGAGAGAGAGAGAGAGAGAGATTTGAATTAAAGTAAATTAAATGAGTAGAGGATTGTTAGTGGGATAATGACATCATCAAATTAATGAGAGCTTGACACATATGATTTGATGATGTAAACTCTTAAAATAGAGCTTGACACATAAGCTATGATGATGTCAGCTGTATTTTATTTTAGTATAATGTAGATTAGTGCTTTGTCGGGATTTAAGGATATCCAACTTGCCTATATGCTTCTAAAAGAAATATTAAAACATAGCTACCCTATGAAGATGTTTTTTTACTTTAACTACGAAATAATGTAAATTTGAAGACAAGAAAGCAACTCGGTAATCACCATCCTTCTCTGTTTATAGCCAAGCGCAAAATAAATGTGCATACCTGAGAAGATCCTGATAGAAGGAACGGTGTTTACATAGTTCACTTGCTGGAATAGAGCAATATTTCCGGCCCAATTTCTCACAGACATCAAAAGGATGAATATCTATTCAACATAAGTCCTTAATTAGTAGGAGAAACGTATCCACAGTTTAAGATATAATTAAAGAATTGACTGAAATTTATTTACTTACAGAAACCAAATGCATAAAGCTTCAGAGACTTAATTTTAATTATTTTCATTGTTCTGGATCCAGTTCCGACAAGCACCTTCAGTGATAATTAATGAAAAATGAAAACTTGAGCATGATTATGAGTAAAACAGATGCCAAATCATAAAAGAGAAAAATAAAGGTATTCTTGCACATAACTTTATTAATAAACTCTTAAAGTGGAAAACATAGTAGCAAATTAGACAAGTAGCATTAAAACACCTAATAAAACTATTCTCTGTTGAAAGAATTCACAAAGGAAAATATGAAAAAGATAAATTAGACTACTGATGATTAGACATGAAGCTTTTAAGGACTTTTTCAAATATAAATTATTAATTCCCCACAAGATTTTGAAAAAATTCAGCGGACTTTAGTTAAATTAGGCATTAATTTCAGGCAACCTGACAGGTTTATCAAGTACCATTACTGTTGGCACTACATTATAAATTAGAAGACAAGATACCCTTCCGTATTCAAAATAGAAAAACTTTAGTTAAGAAGCATAAAGTTTCAAATTCTATTTGAGAAAAATATTGATAAATTTATCAATTTGAAAGTGACAGGCTTCAATTAATCTTGATATTAAACTGGATATAAAATCTATAGTGTAGAGTTTGAGATTGGTGGAGCAGGTTACGAAACAAATTGCACATGTGAAATTCTAGTCTGACAATGAAAATGAAAATTATCAAGAGAAGCCACAAAATAAAAGATTACCTCTGACAGCCAATTTGAGTTGGTCTCTCCGTCTGAACCGTTTTCTAATATAGCTGGAAACTCAATGCCCGTCACAGGTTCAACTGCATGCCTTGAATAGTCTAAAGTAGATAAACAGAGATCACATCCACGGTGCTCAAAATTACTGGGACCTTGTTCCATGCATCTCTGCGATAGTACATCATCATTCTCATGTGGAAGACATACAACATTCTGAGATCTGTTACCAACACCATAAAAATAATATATCTCAGGATAGGCTAATTTTACTGCATAAAGAAAAAAAGGAAATTAAACTTGTGGCAATAACCCTCAACATAAATCTATCTACTGTCAAGCAAGCTTTTTCAACAAGCAATAGCCTTGTTACAAGGCAACTTACTCATTATTGAATGGTGGTACTAAAGCTGCAGCTAATGAGATCATAGGAAAAGATTGAAGCTGCTCGGCATGTTTGTACAATTGTCTCACACCGAAACTCGAAATCTTTTCAAAAAACAACGGGATGGAAGAATCTCCCATTAATTTAAAACTGCGACTAAATCCAGTGAGATTCTGGGCAGTAAAGTAGTTCACTTGCGTATAAGATCTACATCTTCCTGTATTTGGACCAACATGATCGCCCGCTAAATTATGATGCATATTGGAACTCGGCCTACTGGCAAGCCACAATAGCAAAGCGCCTGTAAACTTTGACATACAGTTGAAAGCATCTTGTAGAGCCATACTTCCAGAAACATAAAAGTATCTTGAATTGTCGACGAACGAACTAATATTGGTTAACAAATTCGGGTTGACAAGGGGTTCCACGGGAAACATATAAGATGACCACCCATCATGATCCCGGGGAAACAACCAAATATTCCGCATATTGATTTGAACCTAATTCAATTCTACAAGACACAAGTCTTTATCATTTCTTCAACAACCAACAATTGAAGCTACAACATTTCTACAAGAAAAAGCAAACAATTTGACAACAAACAAATCAATGAATCAAATAGAACTCTCTTAAAAACCCATTATATAACAGCATTATAAGAAAAGGAAACACAAAATCAAGAATGCAATACAGACATAAAAGCTAATATCATCAGAAAATCAAGAATTAGCTTAAACCCATAAAAAGTTTACAACTTTTTTACATATACACACAGAATTGACACAAATATATCTCTAACAGTTCCATTCACCTCAATGACTTGCACAAACCCACAGAAGCACATTTTTAGCAAATTTTAATTTGACAAATACCCAGATGAACATAAAAAAATATTAACGAGTATAATGAAGCAAAATGAATAAATAACATAGAAAATTGAGGAAATGACACAAACCTGATGAGAAAACAAAGTTGAATACAAAAGATTAATGAAGAAAGGGGGTCTTGGAGCATTAAAACAACAAAGCTTTAGGGGGTTTGAAGCACACAAATAATATTTGGAATATGCGATTGTATGTATTTCTGACGTAACAAAAACAAAACAGAGATACTTGGAACCAGAATTTCCCTTTCAAAACTTTAACACACCAAAAAAATGAAATGAAATTAGATATAGAGTCTAAGTTTGATGGAGAACACTTTTTGTTGAAACAAGAGACCATTTATGTTCTGTAATTAAAATTTTGCACACAAATATTCCAAAATGTATTATTTTGTATCTAGAATTATTATTATTTTATTCAAAATTTTGAATATCGTACATATATTGCATGTGCATGTAGAATATTACAAAATATTTTATTGTATGAAACATATTTAGTTCGCATAACATTTGTTCAAATTGTAGAACATATACATTATACTTATTACACCTAAATGATCATTTTAATGAATTAGTGATATCCGTAAAACATACTTCACAAAAAATAATATATTTCATAATATTTTGGTTGCAGAACATACAGTATGTGGTCTTAGAGGTCTCCGATAAAAATGTGGTCTCCATAAAACTTATATATATATGCGCATATATATGTTGTAATTTATAATTTTAATATATTATTGGTTGGATCGAATCTTATATATCTTTAATAATAATTTTAAGACTATATCTAACATTTTTCAACAATTTGATCCAACGGCTCTAAATTTAGTAATCAAAGGATCAACAATCAAATTTTTAAACATTTCATTTTTAATATAATAGTACATATATATATATATATCTCGTTGGTCCGGTTTTTAATATTTGTCCTTTATTTTTCTGCACATAATTTAAGGTGTATTAAGAGCATAGTTAAAATAATTATTTTTTAAATTATTTTTGTAAACTTTAGTATAAGTTGTATATTTTTATTTCGAAAAAGAAAAACTCAAAAATTATTATTAACTACGACTTGTATAATTATAATGCCAGTTAAAATAATAGTTATTATAATACGAGACAAAATAACGTATATTAGCATTAAGTCGTAAGTTATACATATTTGAGTTTTGCTTATATTTTCAAAATGTATATTCTATAATATTAAACATCTTTTATAAAATTAATTAACTTATTCAAACTACCTAACAAAATGAGCCGACGTATGATTGGTAGGGTTGAGTTGTGAATTTATTTTTTACGAATTGAATTATAAATCTATTTTTACGAATTATGTTAAAAAAATTCACATTGAAGTAATGAATTGCATAAATCTCTATAAGAGGTCAACCCAATCCATGAACACCCACCGTATTTCATAACCTTTTTTTGAAAAGAAAAGAAATTGAAAGAATTTATTTCTTCATTAGAACCTTTTTTTGAAAAAAAAAAGAAGTTGAAAAAATTTATTTTTCATCTTGTTCCTAAGTAATTTTCCTAGAAGAAAATAAAAGTGTTATGGATTAAAACTAATATATATATTTGATGTATTTAGTACTAAGGAACGTGAGCTTCAAGGCTCGTTTTGACTGCTCTTGTGTTTCGTGACTCAATCTGCCTTAACAAGATGCCTACGTACCTTGCTGATTGCCAAGGATCAAGTCAAAAAACGTAGTTCTGATTTGTGGGGTGAGACCCCTTATATAGATGTGGGAGTCCTTGAATTGGACTTGGTATAGGAGACTTGGTGGTCAAGTCTCCGAATTAGGATAGACTTAGGAGTCTTAGGGAGTAGGAAGCTGATTCCTTATCCCATGAGGTTCCTTGGAGGCCAATCTACAAGGATTAATATCCTCACTAGGACTTATCTTAATAGTTGTTTCTCTCCCTTATTTATTAATTACGAAATTAATAAATAATCAGGGTTTTTGGGCCTTCTTTGTTTCATCAGGCGTGATCTGGTCCATCAGGCCTGATCAACATGTTAACCTTTCTGGTCTGAATGTCATACATCTTCTTATTGGGCCTTGCAGCCCAAACTGTAATATTTAATTATGTAATCAGGATTTATTTATCCCTATCATTTGCCCCCCAACTTTTGGGAAACATTGATTAGGTTTCGCAGAAGTTAAGTCTATCCATTCCCTTACAGGGTTTCGTTTTTGCGTAAAGTGTGGAGCGACCTACACGTTTACAACGAATGTTCCTTTTATTCAGGATTTATCTTAATTTCCAGGAATTTTTCCCTTAATTCAGGGATTTTTCCCTAATTTTCTGGATTTTTCCCTTAATTTCTAGGATTTATCCTTAATTTTCTGGATTTTTCCCTTAATTTTTGGGATTTATCCTTATTTTTCTGGATTTTTCCCTTAATTTCTGGGATTTATCCTTATTTTTCTGGATTTTTTCCCTTAATTTCTGGGATTTATCCTTATTTTACTGGATTTTTCCCTTAATTTCTGGGATTTATCCTTATTTTTCTGGATTTATTCCTTATTTCTGAAAATATTAGCATTTTTCAGAAAATATTTTAAGGAATTTCCTTATCTTTCTGTAATTTTCCAGGAATTTTTCCTTCTTTTTCATCCCCCTTTTTCCTTTTTTCTTTTTCTCTTTTTTTTATACAGATTTCGACCAGGATCCTGGTCGAATTAACCTCTGCTGTGCCTTGGTCGAAGGCTTTTCGAGGAGGATGCATTCGATCAGGAATCCTGGTCGAATTTCGGCCAGGATTCCCCCCCCCTTTTTTTTGTCGACTAAGAATTTTTCGACTAGGATTTTCGTCCCTTTCGGTCAGGATTCTTGTGTTTCTGACCGAATTAACCATCTTTTTTGCCTTGGTCGAAGCTATTTCGAGCAGGATTGGTTCGACCAGGATTTTCTCTTGATTTCTAGTCGAATGAGTCTAAATTCTGGTCGAATTAAGCTTATTTTTCAGCCTTGATCGACAAAACTTTGACCTCGGGAGCTTCGATCAGGATTCCTTCGTGTTTCTTGGTCGAATGGATCTTCTTTCTGGTCGAATTAAGGCTGTTTTTTAGCCTTAATCGACAGGGTTTCGACCTCAAGCCATTCGACCAGGATGTCTTTATGTTTTCTGGTCGAATGGGTCAGGAATATTTACATAATGATTTTTTGCATATACTTTAGATTTGGGCCCTTAAATCTGGGCTAAATTTTCTTGGGCCAACCCTTCTAATGGGTTTTTCTTTTTCACCCCTAAAATCACTTGGGCCTAATACAAAGGCCTTTTTACCTGGGCTTTTTAAATACTTGGGCCCTTAACTGGGCTTGACTTTTTCAAGGTTTTTCTAGAATTGGGCCTCATTTCTGAGCCCAAATTCCAAACTCTTCTTGGATTCTTCCAGTTTCTTCCAGAATCTCTTAAAAACCTAAGTTTTTCTTTTGTTTTTTACTGGAATTCTCTGGATAATTCCAGAACCTTCTAGTTTTTGGGCCCAAATGGGCTTTTTTAAGGCCCATTATCCCCCTTCCTTGGCTATATAAAGGTGGGGTGAGAGTTTGATTTCTCCACACCTCTCATTTCACCTCTCTACTCATTTCATAACTTCTCCTCATCCTTCCCCCTTCCTTCTAACCTTTCCTCTCTCAAATCCCCTCCCTTAGTTTTCCAACTTCAGGCTTTTTCCAGCTTACTAATGGCTAAAAAGAGTTCCGAGAGGGCAGCAAAGATAGCCTCGGCTTCAAAACGAGGTAAGGATATCGAGATCCGTTCTTCGTATATGTCTTTAATCGATATGATTAACACTAGGGGGGATGAATATGCCTCTACTGCACATCTCGATTCTTTTAATTATTGTAATACTTGGCACAACATAGATTTCGATAAACTAAATGCACGTTATAATGTCCTTCCTCCTCTTAGATTAGTTTCAGTCTCTGGTGGTGACCGTACTTGCCATTGGAGACCCGACACTCTCTTTATTTACACAGATGCCCTTAATGCTGGGCTTAGGTTTCCTTTCCACCCTTTTATTCCTCATCTTTTAGCTGATTTACAAATCAACCCGTGTCAGCTTCCTCCAAACGCTTGGAGGAACATTTTATGTTTTATGGTCTGCTGCCTTAGGGAGGGTTTTCCCCTTTCTGTAGCTATTTTTAGGAAAGTCTTTCAGTGCTATAATAGCTCTTCCAGTATTTGTGGTTGGGTCTATGTTAAGCAAAGGCCCAAAAGTAAACATATCTTTAACAACGCCTCCATTCCCGACAACAACCAAAATTGGAGGAATAGTTTCGTTGGGTTACGTTGGGAGAATGGTGACTGGGGCACACTCTTCCGATCTTCCTTCGGGAAGGTCAGTGATGGTAGCCTCAAATCCATTCACTTAACTCCTGAGGAAACTATTATTTATAATGGGCTTACTCAGGACAACGACACTACTACCAGCTGGACTCTCTTAGAGGAGTTCTCCCTCATTCACGTGGGACTATCCTCTGTTTCTCAACAGGGTATTTTTCTTCCCTTATCATCTTTATTTCATTTTATGCATTATTAACATCACTTATTTTGTTTTTTGCCTTGTTTTGCAGCTGCTAAGGAGATTAACGAGGACAATGTTCCTCCTGTTGAAGAGACTGCTAGGATGAAGAAAGCTCGGCTCGTAGGCCTAGACACCCGGGGAAAGGCGACAGAGCCTATCTTCTTGAGAAAGCACAAGGAGCCTATGGGGGAGGCTTCAACTGAAGGAGCTGAGGGCCATAATGCTCCTATCACTGCTGCTGCCCCTGCTGCTGCTGCTACAGGCACCTTTCAGCCTCTCTGGGGATTCCGCCGAGGGGATACCGTGGTTGGTTCCACGAAGCATGCTTGGGATTGGTCCTACCATAGCGTGACTCCCAAGGACTTTACTAACATGGTGGCCACCCCTGACCTTGAGAGGATTAAGCTCATGGGAGCTCAGTCTCTGGCTTCGGTATGCCTCTTCTTTTTTGAACTTATCTTTCATTCTTGTAGCATTTTCTTGCCTTATACTTTGCTGATTGCTTTGTTTCAGTCTAACGCCTATTTTCAAGGCACTGTGAGGCAAGCCGAGTCATGGAAGCGGGCTTCTGATAAGGCCGATAATGCCCTTAGGAGGCAACAGAAGAAGTATGCTACCCTGGAGAAGAAGCTCAAGCGCAAGGAGGAAGAACTCGGATAGTCTAACGCCGAGCTGGTGGTACTTCGGGCGGAGAAGGATAAAGCTATAGACAACTATCTGGACTCGGAGGAGTTTGCCCAATCCATGAGGATTAGGGATGATTCAGTCTTTCCCGGGTTTTTTAGGACTGGTTGGGACACAGCCCTTGGGACCGTGAACGAGGCTTGTCCTGCTATTAACCCGGCGAACTATGTCTGCCCTGATGACGAGGCTTTGCTACAGAGGTTTCGTACCCGAGTAATTGTCTCGGATCATGTTCCTCAGGATCCACTCCTTCCTCCTCCCGAGTCTTCTTCCAGACCTGCTGAGGACGATAGCTCTTCCTCCTCCTCCGAGACGACAGAGACATCCAGCGAGAGCGGAGAGGACGATGATATGGATGTCGAGGGTACCTCAGCTCCTTAGAGCTTTTTCAGCCCTGCGTGGCTTGTCTTATTTTCGAGACTTTATTTATCGAACTTCTTGTAATATTTATCCGATCTATTTTATTTATCACCTTTTATGCTTGCATCCATGCATTTGGTTTTTACTTGTTAGGCCATAAACATACTTTGAAGAACTAATGAATTTCCATACATTGTCTGGGATTCGTCCCTTACACAAGTCTTAATAAACTTCAAAATAAAACTAGAACATATAAATCCTAAGCAAGCAAAGCTTCAAGGTGCTTTTCAACCTACTCGCCATCTTGACAAGTGAGAATCGTATCCAACTGCCCTACACATAGTAAACCTTCAGGTTTTGTGCATGCCAAGTTCTCGGGACTTCAAAACCATCCATAGTCTCTAGCTTGTTGGTTCCTCTACCTTGAACACTCTTGACTCTGTACGGCCCTTCCAAATTCGGGGCAAGCTTCCCTTTCTGTCCTACACCAGAAGCTTCTATCTTCCTCAAGACCAGGTCACCTTGTTTGAAAAATCTTTCTTTAACCCTTAGGTTGTAGTAGAATGAAGCCTTCTTCTGATACTCTACTATCTTTGCATGTGCCCTATCTCGCACTTCGTCGATTAAGTCCAGAGCTAACCTTTGTCCTTCCTCATTTTCCTAAGCATTGAAAGCCTGAATCCTTGGAGAGGAATGTGATATCTCCACGAGAACTACTGCCTCTGCCCCATATGCCAACATGAAGGGAGTTGCTCTGGTCGTGACCCTACAGGTAGTCCTATAGGCCCATAGTATTGGAAGTATCTCATCCACCCAATTATTTCTTGACTTCTCGATCCTCTTTTTTAGTCCATCCAGGATTATTCGATTTGCTACCTCAGCTTGCCCATTGGCTTGTGGGTGAGCCACAGAGGTGAACCGTAACTGAATCTCATTTTCTTCACAGTACTTCTTGAATTCCTCGTTGTTGAATTGTGTTCCATTGTCGGTGACTAGGATACGGGGAATTCCATATCGGCACATAATATTTTCCCACAGGAATTGTGCAACCTGCTTAGTTGTGATCTTGGCCAAGGGTTTGGCTTCAATCCACTTGGTGAAATAATCAATCGCTATAATCAGAAACTTCCTTGGTATCGTGGCCATGGGGAAAGGCCCTAAAATATCCATTCCCCACATAGCAAAAGGAATGGGCGAGTTGATAGAGGTCAGCATCTCGGGGGGTTGTCTAACAACAGGTGCATGCTTTTGACAGCGGTCACACTTCTTCACATATTCTTTGGCATCAGCCATCATTTCTGGCCAGTAAAAGCCTAAACGAGTTATCTTATGAGCCAAAGCCCTGCCCCCCAAATGTTGTCCATAAATACCTTCATACACTCCTTCAAGAGCCAAGCGGACCTCATCGGGCCTGAGACACCTTAAATAAGGAACCACGAAAGATCTTTTGTACAAAATCCCATCTATCAAAGAATACCTTAGTGCCGGAACAGTTAACTTCCGTGCTTCAGTTGCATCGCTTGGCAACCAACCGGTTTGAATGTGAGCCTTAATGAGATCAATCCATGATGTCCCCAGGCCTATAGGAGCCACAAGCTTAACATCTATGCTTCGTGTCTTCAAAATACATAAGTACACACTTCCTGAACTTTCTTCTATCTCGGATGAAGCAAACTTTGATAATGCATCTACCTTAACATTTTCCTCCCTTGGAATGTGCTCAACATGGCATTCATTAAATTGGGTCATCACAACTCTTACTAGGCGGACATACTTAGCCATTGTATCATCCCTTGCCTCAAATTCTCCCTTTACCTGGGATATGATCAGCTTCGAGTCTCCACGAACCCTTAAGTTTTTTACTCTAAGTGTTCTAGCTAGGCCGAGACCAGCTATCAGAGCTTCATATTCTGCCTCATTATTTGTGGTTGGGAAGTCTAGCTTCATGGCATACTCAATCAAGAACCCGTCAGGGCTTTGTAAAACCAATCCTGCTCCACTGGAGTTTATTTTTGATGCTCCATCAAAATAGAGAACCCAATATTCTTTCTCCTTATCATCCTTCTTTTTGTCCCCATTATCGACTCCCTTGTCTTGAGGTATGGTATCTTCCTGCCCCCCGACTTCTTGGTTGGGTATGGTACATTCCACCACGAAGTCAGCTAGTGCCTGGGCTTTTATTTCCGTACGTGGCTTATACTTGAGATCGAACTCTCCCAGCTCTATTGCCCACTTAATCAATCTCCCACTTGCCTTGGGACTGTGAATGATATTTCTCAGGGGCTGATTTGTTAGCACCTCAATATGATGAGCCTGAAAATAAGGACGCAGCTTTCTCGAAGCCATTACCGAGGCTAAAGCGAATTTCTCAATAGTTGAATAATTCAACTCAGCACCATGCAGAATTTTGCTGACATAGTATACGGGTTTCTGGACTTTCAGTTCCTCCTTAACCAACACCGCGCTCAAGGCACTTTCTGAAACAGCCAAGTACAAGAATAAAACTTCACTCAGAACTGGCTTGGCCAACAACGGGGCCTGGGACATATACTTCTTTAACTCTTCGAATGCCTTCTGGTTTTCCTCATTCCATACAAAGTCCTTGATGTTCTTTAGTGACTTGAAGAATGATAAACACTTGTCTCCTGACTTGGAGATGAATCGTCCTTGCGCAGCAACCCCTCCTGTGAGCTTCTGAACATCCTTGACGGTTTTTGGTGGTTCCATGTCTAGGATTGCCTTTATTTTGTCGGGGTTAGCCTCTATCCCTCTCTTGGAGACCATCAATCCCAAAATTTTCCAGATCCTACTCCGAAAGCATATTTTGTAGGATTTAACATCATCTTGTGGTACCTCAGGACCTCAAAAGCTTCCCTCAAATGGGTTATATGATCAGTCTTTCCTAGACTCTTGACTAACATGTCATCAACATAGACTTCCATAGTCTTACCAATAAGATCCTTAAAAATTTTATTTACCAGCCTTTAATAGGTGGCTCCCGCATTCTTAAGACCAAATGCCATAACAAGATAATAATAAACACCAAAGTCAGTGACGAATGATACCTTTGGAATGTCATCTTTATGCATCTTGATCTGATTGTATCCGCAAAATCCATCCATGAAACTCAGCATCTCATGCCCAGCAGTGGCATCAATCAAAGTATCAATCCTTGGCAACGGAAAACAGTCTTTTAGACATGCATCATTCAGATCAGTAAAGTCTATACACATCCTCCACTTTCCATTAGCCTTCTTCACCATTACAGGGTTTGCTAACCATTCCGGAAATTGAATCTCCTCAATAAAACCAGCCTCTAAGAGCTTCTCTACTTCCTGCTTTATAGCTTCTTGTCTTTCTGGGGCAAAGTTTCTTTTCTTTTGTTTCACTGTCTTCCTACTTGGATCCACGTTTAACTTGTGAGTAATCAGCTCCGGGTCTATGTCTGGCATATCAGCTGCTGACCATGCGAACACATCACTATTTTCTTGCAAAAATTTCACCAACTTCCCTCTAAGGGGCTCCTCTAATGTGGCTCCAATGAAAGTCATCCTCTCAGGATTCTTGGGGTCTAAAGGAATCGAAACCAAGTCTTCTGCTGGTTTTCCTCTCTTCTCATCATTTTCTCGGACATCCATATCTTCAATAGGAAGAACCTGCCCCCCGACTCCATCTGCCCTCAAAGAGGCCATGTAACAGCTTCTAGCCATTTTTTGATCTCCTCTCTCCTTTCCAATCCCATTCCGGGTGGGAAACTTCATAACTGAATGGTAGAAAGAGGGGACTGCCTTGAAGGCATGTATCCCTGTTCTCCCCATGATAGCATTATAAGTTGAACTAGCCTTTACCACCACGAAATCCAACATCTGCGTTGCTTGCCTTGGTTCCGTAGCTATGGTGGTTGGCAATTTGATTATCCCTTCCACAGGACATTCTACTCCAGCAAATCCATATATCGGCATGTCGGTTGGTGTCAACTGGGAGTCGTTATACCCCATCCTTAGAAAGGCGTCGTGGAGCAAGATATCCACAGAAGCACCATTATCCACAAGGACCCTCTTAACCGGGCTATTTCCTATTACTGGTGTTATGACCAGCGGGTCGTCATGAGAAAACTTCACACCCTCTAGGTCAGAATCATCAAAATCCAATGTTACTTCTGTCATGGCCCTCTTCGGGGCTTCTCCAACAATATGCATAACCTCTCTAGTATATGTCTTTCTGGAATTTTTGGACAATCCAGCAACAGTTGGACCTCCAAAGATCGTGTTTATCACAGGCCCTCGAGGTCGCGGCCCTCCAAAAATTGCATTTATAACCGGGCCTCTAGGCTGGGGGTTTCGCCCCTGATCGTCTTGGTCCCTCCTACGATCCTCAAAGTTCTTCCTTCCATTATTATTCCTGTCCCCTCCTTCTCCAGTGTATTTGTTCAATCTTTCTTTTCGAATGAGGAACTCAATTTCATCTTTTAGCTGCCTACACTCATCGGTGTCGTGACCAACATCTTTGTGAAATCTGCAATATTTACTTTTGTCTAGCTTGGTAGGATCAGCCTTCAGGGGCTTAGGCCAACGAATATCTCGATCTTTCTCGATTTCCATCAAGATCTGGCTTCTAGGAGCATTCAGCTTAGCGTATTCGGTGAACTTTTGCCCAGGTCCTCCCTTCTTGGGGGTTGAATCAGGGTTTTGCTCGGTTCTAGGATACTTGTCCTTAGCGATATATTCCAGATCAGTTTTTCGCTTCTTGCCTCCAATGGGCTCATTACTTACTACGGTCTTCCTCATGCTTTCTTCAACTTTGATATACTTCCCTGCCCTCTCATGAAGCTGCAACATGCTTTCAGGGGGGCGTTTGGCCAAGGACATCTTAAAAAACTCATCCCTAGTTCCTTGTTGCAGCGCTATCATGGCTACCTTATCATCAAGGTCCGGGACTTTTAAAGCCTCCTTTGTCAAACGATTCAGGTAATCTCTCAAGGATTCCTTTCCCCCTGGACTCTTTCACTGATGAATTGCTTAATAAAAGCCTGGCTTAATTCTCTAAACGACCCAATAGAGTTTGGGGGCAAGCGACTGTACCATCTTTGAGCCATACCCGACAGGGTTTGAGGGAAGGCCCGACACTTTATAGCATCATTCACGAGTTGCAACAGCAGTGCATTAGAGAATGTCCTAACATGATTAGCGGGGTCTCCCGTGCCATCATAGGCTTTGATAGTGGGCATCTTGAATTTCCTTGAGATATGGGCATTCATTATCTCTTCAGTGAAGGGCGGAGTTGGATCTTTAGGATCTCCAAGGGGAAGGAGATTGCTTGGATCAGTTCTTGGGACAACAGCCCTTCTCCGTGCCGGACCATCCAGGTCTATGATAGGAGAAGAATTTCTCCCCCTAGGAGGTATCTGGGGTCTGGTGGCCTGGTGAGCCTCCAAGTCACGCCTCAGCCTTTGGATCTCGGCCTCATGAGCCCTGATCCTTTCCTGCACTTCTTGGGGATTCGCCCCTTGGGTACTTTGAGGGCGTTGCCTTCCATCGGCCATCGGCTCTTTGCCAGGACGCTTCCTTCTTGGGGCCACTTCATCATCCGAAGATTCAGAGTCTCTCTCAGTATAAGGACCAGAAAATTCTCGATCCTCGGGGATAGGAGTCAAACCTCGTATATAGGGGGGCGATTGCCCTCGTGCTTCACTTCGCCTAGCATGTCCACTTCCTTGAATAGTCGGGGGAGTCGTCCCTTGTGGCTGAGGTTGAGTTGCCCCTATCTGGGCTTCCCCTTGAGTAGATGCATAAGTTGAGTGGGGAGGAATCTCCACGGTTGACGAAATCACCTGGGTTGTCCCTGATGGTGTTCCTTCCTCCAGAGCTCTAATTGTTCTCCGTGTTCTCGCCATGGTTGTTGTTGTGCCTTCCCACAGACGGCGCCAAATGTTATGGATTAAAAACTAATATATATAATTGTTGTATTTAGTACTAAGGAACGTGAGCTTCAAGGCTCGTTTTGACTGATCTTGTGTTTCGTGACTCAATCTGCCTTAACAAGATGCCTACGTACCTTGCTGATTGCCAATGATCAAGTCAAAAAACGTAGTTCTGATTTGTGGGGTGAGACCCCTTATATAGATGTGGGAGTCCTTGAATTGGACTTGGTATAGGAGACTTGGTGGTCAAGTCTCCGAATTAGGATAGACTTAGGAGTCCTAGGGAGTAGGAAGCTGATTCCTTATCCCATGAGGTTCCTTGGAGACCAATCTACAAGGATTTATATCCTCACTAGGACTTATCTTAATAGTTATTTTCTCCCTTATTTATTAATTACGAAATTAATAAATAATCAGGGTTTTTGGGCCTTCTTTGTTCCATCAGGCCTGATCTGGTCCATCAGGCCTGATCAACATGTTAACCTTTTTGGTCTGAATGTCATACATCTTCTTATTGGGTCTTGCAGCCCAAACTGTAATATTTAATTATGTAATCAGGATTTATTTATCCCTATCAAAAAGAAATTTGAAATTTTTTAAAGAAGCTTTCTTTAATTTTGTTATCAAAATTTTCTTGCCACTAGGATGATCGGGAGAGAAGGGAAAATAAGCGAATTTCTTTTATTTTGTTTCTTGGAGTCGGGATCACAACGTAAATGCTTATAATAAACTCGGAATTATATATTTATATTTTTTAAATAATAATTCTCTATAAACATGTCTGTAAATTGTCACCCAACATAACATATTGTATCCATATTATCTTGTCTCGGCTATTGTGGAAGTATCAATCAAATCTCTCCAACGTTCCCAAAACAACTTCTTGTATTAGTTCGTGCAATATACGGGCTTTTTATAATCTTACATATATTTTTTTTAAATTTCAATCTGAATTTAATTCGTAAATTTGTTTATTCAAAATTTCTAAATGACATGATTTAATGATAAATATATTAATCTATATTCATGACTTTTTTAAGAAGAGTTATCTGGAAAAAATAATATTATCCATTTAATGATATATTTTTAATCATATTTCTGCGTGTGATAACAATTTTTTTAAATAAAAGTTAAGTTAGTTTTAGATTAATAGCATACAATATTTTTTAGCCCGGTATTAACTTCTCTTCAACTTTGAATTAATAATTTATCTTATTTTATTTAACCCGAGATTCATCACACCGACCAAATTATTATAATTTTTTTAGACCCACATCAATAAGATAATTTTGTTTTAGCCCGAAAGAATTTTATTATAGTTGATAGCATTTTATTTTATTTTAATTTTATTTTGATTTGGGTTAACTGTATAATGTGCTTTTGCATAGATAAATAGTATAATTATTTAATTTTATCTTAATTCAATTGTATAATTTTATTAGCATAATTAATACTATTTATTATTTTATTGTAGCCCCGGATGCATTAACCAACCAAATCCAATTAACTATATTTTAGTTTGTTTTAAATTTTATTTTAGACCGGATCAAATTTTATTTTATTTTTGAACTCGGATAAATATTGTAGATTATTTTAGAATAATAATTAAATTGATTATTATAGTATATACCATTTTAGAATTAAATTAAATAAAAATTAAATTAGTAGAATAAGTTGATTTTAATATTAATTTGAATAATATTGACCTCCATATGAATTAAAATTTAAACTGTATAAGAGGTTAATATATCGATTTGAATAATATATAGTTCGATATTAATTAAAATTTATATTTGTAAAAAACCTCGACCGCGATATGAATTAAAGTTTAATTGAAAGAAGATGTTGACTTTAATATTATATAGAATAAAATAGACTTGGATAAGAATTTAAATTTGAATTTGTATATGAAGTTGCCTTCAATATCAATGATATGAGAATTAGAATGATCGACCGATCAAACTTTTAATGTTTCGTCTATTATAATGTAGTAAGTATAGAAGTATACATAGATAGATAAATAGTATATAGTTTTTTTTTTCATTAATATTATTTATATAATATTATATCATTTTGTAAAAAATATAAAAAAAATTAACGGTTAAACAAACTACAAATTATACTCGGTTAGGTAATCTCCAAATGTTAATATTAATTTTTTTCTTTTAGACCAGATCAATAATATATATTATTTTATTTTTGACCGAAATCTTTATAATGATCAAAAAATCAATTTTCAATTACAAATTTTGTTGTAACCGGGTTTTAAAAAGAGTTTTGGTAATTTCTTAAAATCTTTATTTTGCGCATCATTATATAAAATAGTGTAATAAATTGTTGGATAGCCTGTCTTTCTCCTTCGTGTTAGGATGAAAGTACAAAATTTTATACTTTGTACAATTTATTATTTCTTGTGTCAGTCTCGATCGTAATTAAAATTAAATTATTCATAGAAGTTGAACTAAAGCGAAGTTCAACTGAAACATATGGTCGAGCGGAATAATAAACCATAGTTGTGTTGTGTATTTCTTTATGTTGATATTAATTGTTATTATAATTTTATTAATTAGACTTCTCTTATAATTTATTATAATTTGAATTAGAATATATAATTAAGGGTGATTAAGTAATTTAACAATTATTGACCGATTGTTTAGCAAACTGTTTCGTCTATTATAATATAATATAGATAAATTTATACGCTGTCTTTTTATGTTTGCTGTTTTCATATTTTTATTTTGGTTGGTTGAAATACGAGTATATAAATAAATAAATATAAATAAAGGAGAAATGTGACGGTAAAAGTATAAGAGAAAAGTGGGGCGGTGGTTTATAAAATTTGTTTGTTTTCATATATGGCCTGAAACTTGTTCCACATTCATTTGGGTAATTGGGTTTGGGTTTGGGTTTGTGCATTGCATGACCTCACTTTGGGTAGGTCCGTGTTCCACTTTAACACTAGAACTACATTTGTATTTTATACGGAGGAATTCCAGAATCCTTATGTCACAGTCAACCAAGTTGGTGGACACGCTCTGAACTGTTTTTCTCTTATTATCATAGCTTAAATCTTTTACAATGTACGGGTGCTATTAATGTTTAAAATTTGTATTTATGCCGTCATATTATAAATTTAATATATATATATATAATAATTATAAATTTATAAAAAAAATAATAAAATAATATATGATCGTAATTTAGTAGGATAAGTAAATTATGTTTAATAGTTTAAAAATTTAGTAATTTAGCGGTTATATAACATCATTATTATTATTTTAATAATAGGCTAAGTTCTTAATATATAGTAGTTTAACAATTTAATAATTTAACAGATATATAACACTATTTATTTATTTGATAATCAAAATTAGGGAATAACCGTTAAACCAAATTATACCACATTTAGTATAGTATAGATATTTCGATCTGTAACATCTAAGTTGTGTAAATTTTAAACTATTTTATGGTTAAAATTATAAAATTTACAAAATTAATTCCAACTTCATTGGTATTTTGTTTTACTCTAAATGTCTAAATAAAAATATGATATACTTAATTATATTAAAAACAAATCTGTTATTTAGATATAATATAATATAAATAAAATATGATTGAAATAAATTAGTTTTTATTAAAAAAAAAAGAGTCTAGTATAAATTATGAATTACGTTAAATTAGTAAAAAAAATTACACCCAATATATTTTTGATATCAAATTTATTATCACACTATTAACTTTATACTAAAATAATATTGGATTGAAATAAATTTTAGACTAAAATTTTCACTATTATGATGTGATAGGAGTTGCTCTATGCACTATTGCTCTCCCCCATTGTACAAGACTACAAGACAAGACATTGAACTTTTTTCACGCTTGTCATTTTAATGCCTAATTTTAGGTACTTTAATCATTTGGAAAGAATCAGTAAGCACTGTATTAGTTTTATTTAAAATATAATAATAATAATAATAATATGTTTTTATTCAATAAAAAATTTAAAATGTTAATTTCATTTATTGGATCAAAATATTTAGAGTTACATTTTAAAAAAAATCAAACATTTTATATATTAAATCAAAATTAGTAAATTATAACCTTAAAAACAATGAATATTATACTATAATATAAATAAATGTTTATGATTTCGTCTGAATTTGATGTGAATCACTTTATTTCTTCGATGTTTACTTTGTGTCTTAGAGTTTTTATGGTTAATAAGAGAAAAAAATATAAGAGAAAGTGAAATTAAAGAAATAAAAAAAATGCACCTGTGTGCTCCCAAAAATTTTGTGAAGTAGAGAAAATTTTGAAAAAAAAATGATATTTTGTAAAAAGAAAATTATAGAGAGAAATTTGCTAGATTTTTTTCGTGATATATATTAATTCTCACCTCAAAAAACTAGAAAATATGACGCGGGAGCAAAAAAATTCTATTCTATGATCTTTTTTTTTTCGTTTTCTCTTTCTCATTAATACTCGGGATCAAGTCTTTAGGGAAAAAATACAATTTATAATATTTGTTTAATATAGAGAAAATGACCAAAATATTTCAATTTTCGGAGTTAACAGTCCAAAATACATGTATGCGGCGGTACCCATTCAAAATGTCCACGTAATACGCATGTAGAGCATGCGTGCTTAATTTTTTAAAATTTTATAAAGATTGTGCAAAATAATTATGCGTATTGTTTGATTTTTAAGTTCGGTGAAAATGCATTATAATCGCGTGTATGGGTCACGATACACAGAATGTTTGCGTAAACAAGCGTGTAATTAGCGGAAAGTAAAACAAAAAACATACGCATCTTGAAGATACGTATATATAGGTACATATCCAAAATGTGGATTCAGTGGATATTTTGGGTGGACTCTGTAAGGTCCTGTAAGAGGGCTATATTAAGTTAGAAGGGGGTTAAATAGCTTAATTACCAATTTAAAAATTATTATGGCGTCTTAAAATAATTTGTCCTTTTTTTTTAAACTTTACCGAGTGGTTATGCAGTTTATATGTGCGGAAAATAAAGTGCAAAGAAAGAAAATACCATACGGAGATTTTATCCAGATTCGCGATGACGCAACCTCTAATAGATTCGCTCACCACTACATCCAATCCTCGAGCTCCTCTCCCGGATTCGGGATTTTCCTTTATAATAAACTCGCTCATTCAGTAGGCGGAGAAGCCTTTACACCCTTCAAAGTATTTGTCTTGGTGCGTAATACAAGGGTCACCCCCTCAAAATAAATGTAATACCTACACAACTTATCTTGGACAATAACTCCACGCAATTTCTTCAAAGTTAATGTAGAACTTTTGTGTGGACTTGGCTTCCTTAGCTTTTGTCGGTCTTGGATCTTAGTGATCCGGTCTTGGGTCTTTCCTCTTTCTCACGGTGCAAAGACTACTAACTCCCCGTTAGTACGTCTAGGACTTGGGTCTCAGAACGAGAATCACGTCACGTAACTTCACCTCATTACAAAAATAATAAGACAATCCGCAAGAAAAAACAAGTAGAGAAGGTTTGTTTTGAACTAGTATGTTACAGTACTAGCCCACAAGATAGTATAATATTCAAATAAGAATATTAAAGCTCAATACGTATACTTGACTTGAGATATAGAATAATATGTCAAGTATACTTTCGATTACTCCATCTTTATCGAATATATGTTTCTCGGGGTAATATAAGAAGTCTTTTTATATATAAGCAATATAACTTATGACTTCTTTAGTATTCTCCTTCTTTCGATTATGTATGTATAGATCAAGAATACTTTAGTTACAATCTCGGAATTGTAACTTATCATTTAAGCTTGCCGGCTTAAGGATTTTAGTATACTTATGTTTTGACAATTATATAGTCAAAGTATACTTTTAACTTCAAGCACAATTTATAGGATTTATGATTCTTAGCCAAGATCCAAATAAATGAAGTGCAAGTAATGGGCGTAAGATTGTGCTTTTGAAGTTTAGACGGATAATTACGAGTAGTTTATATATATCGAATAAGAACCCCACGGAACACTGAAAGATGTTAGAAGGGGTTTATACAATATGTCTCGTAATTGTTTATATACACGATATGTGTTAGCCAAGATCCAATTAAATAACGTGAAATTAATTGGCTAACTCGTGGATTTGATTCGTCTTTAAAAATAACGGATGATTACGAAGTGTTTATAGATCAAGTTATAATCCCCCGGAATACTAAATATGTTATAAGGGATTAAACTATGCTTCATAATATTTTATGTGCACGATATTTGTTAGCCAAAATCCAATTAAATAACGTGAAAGTAATTGGCTAACTCGTGAACTTAATTCGTTTTGATATTTGACAAATTACGAAATGTTTATAGATCGAGTTATAACCCCCAGAACACTAAAGATATTTGAAGGGATTAAACTACGCTTCGTAGTTATTTTATGTGCACGAATATTTGTTATTCAAGATCCAATTAAAGAGCATGAAAATAATTGGCTAACTCGTGAACTTGTGTCAAATATAATCTCCCCTTTGGAGATTAAGTACTTATCTTTATAGATCTTCTTAATGAAATGATTTTTTGAAGATTAAGTACTTATTCGAATTTCGAGTTCGAATCTTAGTTCTCTTTTCCCTTGAGAACTTTCTTTATAAGAGATCTTGTATAAGAGTTTAAGATGAATTAGAAAAGTTAAATACAAAGCTCAAATAAAAAGAACTCAAATAAGAAACTAAAAGTTACCACTTTTGAAGAACGGTCGAAAAAGTTCGCCCGAAAAATTTACCGAAGGTTCGTCCGGATTTTGGCACTTTGGTCGAACTTGGGCAGTCCTTCGGAAGGCCGGAGAGTGGTAGTGGATGAACTCACTTGGTGGGATAAAGCTTGGTTGGGTGAAGCTAAGCCTGAATTTCAAAAACCTTGTGTATATGTGTATATATCTAATAGAGAGAAGGTTTTTGAGAAGAAGTGTGTGTATAGAATTTGAAAGAGATGAAGAGAGGTACTTCTTGAAAAAATCCCAGAAATTTTGTGGCTCTTTAGCTTAAATAAAATGGGTTGGGGTGATGGTTTATTAATAAGAGAAGTTGAGTGGATTGAATGGTGGAGATTTGATGAAAATGGATGGTGGATGATGTATGTCATTTGAATTGATGACATGGAAAGCAAAATGTGTTTCTGTGCAACTTTACATATGAGACAAATAAGTTTATGGAGTTCAAATATCAGCTGAATTATGAATATAATAATATATATTCCTTTTTCTTTTAATCTTTGTTTAATTACTTAATTAAGCATTAAACACCAATAATTATGGCCACCTTAAAAACTCCTAAATAAATAGCATAAAAAATATAATAAATATCTAAATGTTATAAAATGATGTCCTGCAAGTTTTGGTCAACTTTGGTCAATGGTAACTGAGTCAAACGTGGTCAACTATTGGACCAACTGCCTCGAAAATTGTGCCTGGACAAAAATTCTCAAAACGTTACGAAAATTTTACCATACTTAGAAAATAAAATTTAAATGATCCACCCCAAATTTCAAGTCATTATAGTATGTGGAAGTATTTTATCTAGATTTAAAATGATTCTGTCAACCTTTTCTTCTGAGTAAAAATAACATTGGTCTTGAAATGAAGGAGATTGATCTTTTTGACCAAAGTTTTGACTTGAATAAATACTTCAAATATATTTCCTAATATATAAAATATATGTGGATGGTAGGAAATATTTTTGAGTATTTTTGAATAATTTTTTCCGAGAAATGCTGATTTACGTAACGGGAGAAAATTACTGTAAGTATACATGAAATGGGTTATACACCTGCATATTAATATTCCAACTATGAATATTAATTTTATTTGAATAAAAACTCTTTTGATATATGTAAATATATATTTTGGAGCGAGGAGTAAAATATTTTGATATAACATGAGCCTTCTAAAGAATATTTCTGTAATATTCTTTTTTCGAATTTGTTGCCATATTGATGTTGCAACACTGATCAAAACAATATCATGCCTTGATATTTCTTCTTTAATCATATTGTCTTAGAGAAATATTCCATAAGAGATGGATTTTGATGATACAGAATATTGGAATATCTTTGTTTATATTTATATCTGTAATATAAATATATTTGAAAAATTGTTTTGCTAGTTTGACCTTTTGACTTTGATTTGGATGAATTAAATTCATGTTCTAATGGAGATGATCTATGTGTAATTAAATTCTATGTTTAAATCGTACAAATACCAAAATGAATAATATGTCGAAGATATCCTTTTCGACTTCAATAATATAAAATGAAGGATTACGAAGAATGACACGCGTATTTACAACTTATAGGCTTAGCGGCAAACTGACTTGAAGAGAAATACTTTCACAACATACGTTAGTCTTATTTGAATAAAATCACAGGTCAAGCACTTAATTTATGAATTTTATGATCAAATTTTTAATTAATTTTATGTATTATTATATATCACCTTTTATCTATAACATACATTTCCTGTGCACATAAAGGGCAGACCATTAAATGGGTGAAGATGGGTTGTAGCCTGGATAACAAAATGTTTTTTTTTGTAAAAAAGCGCTATTAATAATTATCGAAGATATGTTATCAAGCCGTTTATTTATATTTCCGGTTCTTTATTTGCATACGAATTTCTAACCATAATCCTTCGTTCAAACTAAAATGACATTATTTTTTTCCGAAAAAAGTATAATAATTAACTAAATTAATTAAGAGAATCAGTTACCATTAATTACTTTATTGACAAATTAATATGTTACTATTTATTAATCTTATTTACTTAATATTAGTAAGTGCAAAATGAATTAGTGTCAAATATTTTGAATTTTAATAACCAGTGTCCCTGATTTTATAGCGATCACGTAGATACAATTAAGATTACTAAGAAGTAGATATTTTTTGTATTTTTTTTATTATCAAGTAAAATACTAAAATTTTATATACTTTAAATTGAGAACTTAAATCATGAAATATATATTTAATATTATTATAATATTTCTTTTAGGTAATGATAATTTTATATATTTGGTGTTATAATTGTTAGAAAATGAAAAGTTTAAGTCATGTTTTAGACATGTTCTTGATCTTATTTTCTAAAACTAATTGTTGGAAGTTGTTCCTTATCATGAGTACTTAAACTTTCATATTTGGATCTAAGACATTTTTGTTGTGCAAGATATGCCTTTACATATAATTTTATGTATTATGTGTTTGATATTGAGTGCAATAAAATATAACACCGGGGGGGGGGGGTGAATGTGTTTCTTGTATTTTAATCCTCTTTTAAAACTGTTTGGCTATGGATTAACAAAACAATTAAGAATTGTAGAGATATAATGTTTAACAATAAACACACAAAACACAATATCCAAAAATTCAGTTAATTATATTAATTAAGTTTGTCTTGCTACAAATCCGTGTTTTTAGTAATAAGAGCTCAACTACAATCTTGAGAGAGAATATAAGATTTTTCTAGATCTGTTTGTTACTTCTAAACTAAGGACCCGTGCATGCTTTATAGACCAACAACACGGGTTTACAAAACTTGCACTAAAATGTACTAACATAATTTCTAAAGCTATCTTGTTTATCTCCTTTTCCGGTGTTAGCAAATATGTGTAGACATGTCTTGCACAATAATCTCCCCCAATTTATGAGAAGATTGTTTTCATGCCTGATAACAAGACTAACCCCAAGCTAAAACTAATTACAATAAGATTGATAGATTGATAAAATACAATTTTTATACATCTTGTAGTTATATCAGTACAAAGTTACAAAGCTTATGTTAATTTCTAATAACCAGATTCTTTTCTAATGAGGTCCTTGAGTTTGACTAATACTTTAAGTTCATCAATAATCTATGTCCCTCTTAGAGCTTCCACTAGTTTGAGCCATTCATCTAATGAGTAACTGTTGAGAAGATGAATCCTGAATCTAGAAACTCTGCCCATCTTAATATTAAAAAAATGTCCATCTTTAGAGACTCTGCTCAATCCCCTTGCCTTAAGCTCATTTAATCTTCTTTCAAACATCTCAATTTCTTCAGCATATTTTCTTTCCATTTCCTCCCTTTCAGCTTTTTCCCTTGCATGCCTAATATCCCTTTATCTCAACCTTTCAGCCAATACTGCCTTCCACATCCTTGTACTAGAATCCCTTGCATTCATCAAACTAATCACTCTCTCCAATTCTGCAGTTGAAGATGTTTCAATGATTCTCTATTCAGCAAAATAAAGGTGCCATTCTTGTAGTAAATTCTGACTTCTCTCAAAGAAATAACACAAACTTTGACTATCTCCTCAGTTAATTATTGGTGAAAATCATTTATTATGCTCTTGAAAACTGGTAGAAAGTCATCTTGATTGAAGCAATTCCAGATAGCACCATCATCAGTTTGAATTTCTTTTGTTTTTCTTCCTGTTGTCTTGAAGTGAGTTCTAGTTGGAGATTTGAATGAAGGTAGTTCAGATATTTTCTTGACTGAGGTTTAGCTAGCTGTTATATGTATATTGAGCAGGGAATGAGTAGTTGGCTTCTATAGTTTCTTAGACTTTGAGGTTAGGATAGATTGAGTGTTTGTTTGGTTAGGTTTAGGGGTTTGAGTTGGTAGAGTTTTTGGCATTTGGATTTCTTGGACATTTCGATTCTTTACTCCTCCTTTTCCATTTTTTCTTCTCTTCTTTCCATCATCTCTTCCTTTCTTCTCCTCCTTACCTTTATTATTATAATCTTCTTTGATGTCATTTTCTTTGCTAGACTGACTTGCATTTGAGCCAGAAGATTTATGTTCATCTTTCTTCTGCTCATTATCATCCAAATCATCTTTTGTATTGATCTTAGTTTTAGGCAACATGGTCTCGACATTTTTCAGATATTAAGCAATAATCTTCAAAGATTCCAAATCTTCAACAATCTTATTTTTCTTTGACTTTAAATCTGTCTCTATGATTATCAGCAATTTCTTGTTCCCCATGACACAGTGCTTTAAAATCTAAAAATGTTTGTACTGTTTGGTGTTAGAAAATATGTAGGCCACTCCCTTGCTTGGTTGAAGGTAGGCTTCTGGAAATGTAGCCATTTGACATTTTTTTGAGTTCATTGAGCAAGAGAGTGTCCTGTGGAATCACCCTATTCACCTTGTTGATAAAAATGTAGCTCAAATGCTCTTCTTGATCGTAGATAAGAAAGAGACACCTGCATGCATATGTCCACACCTGAGTCATTTATATGAGCAAGAATCCTTTTCTCCTTGAAGTTTCCTTCAATCACCATCCTCGGGAAATTATGTTTCTATCCAAAGCCTTCTTATATGTAAAGTGATTGTTGTTTAGAGAGATTCTGAAGGCTTTTAGAAGTTCATCAAATTCTTTGTCAAGACAAGGTCCCTTAGCTGCCTTCATAAGTCTGTCCATACCAATATCATCTTTGTGAATAATAGCCTGGCTGGATTTTAGCTGAGACTCCATCTTCCCCTTAGTCTTGATAGCAGACATAGTAGGTGTAGGTAGAGAGATTTGGGTCCTTACAGCTTGAGGTGTTCCTTAAGGGGGTATGTTCAAAGCTCCCGTAATAACCCCCAAAGATACTGAATTCTGCATCTGTAGATCTTTGTGGGAGTCTATTAAGTACTTGATGTCTTGTTGCTGGATGTGTACAAGAGAAGTTAGTTGAGTGACTTGATCATATAGAGAGTCATTTGAGGTTTGGATATTTGAGACTTATTTTTTTAGATTTTGGATTTGAAGGTTGGTTGAGGTGAAATGTATTGGTTTTGAACTTGATGAAGATAAAGTGCCAAAAGAATTCTGAAAAACATTCTTGATCTCCTCCATTACCAAATATGATGGTTCATACCTAGCCTTGTACAATTGATCCAGCTTGACCCTGGAGTCATTATTTATGAGTTATTTGCTTCTTGATCACCTCATGCAAGGCTACAAAAGATTCTCCCAGTTTTGTAACACTTTCTTCAACTGGTGCAAAAGAGAGAGCTTGAAACTTATCTGAAAACTTATTGAATTTTGACTTTATGTCTGAGAAAGTAGGCATAACTTCATCAATCCTTTGATTTATCAATTTCTTCACAGCAAGTTGATGACCATCCAAAGTTTTCTCTACTTCTCTTTCAATATGATGAAAGGATTTTAGTTGAGCTTTGTACACTTCAGTGATGGCATCATAGACTTCTTGAGGAGTGAGGACCTTGGCATTGCTTCCCAAAATAGTGATGTACTCTTCTCCAAACTTAGTCAAGGCCTCCTCCATGCTTATTGTAATCCTTAAATGATCATGCATCCACATTTCCATCTGCTTCATCTGTATTTTAGCTTGTTTTTCTTCAACATCCTCCTTGTATAAAAGTAAAATTGCTTGATAGTCTTGATAAGATATATCAGTTGTGAGGAGCTATTGAGTAATATTTTCCAGGCCTGCAAGCTGATCAACTAGAAGGTCATCCACTGTAGTAGGTTGAGCTTGAACATCTTGCAGCCATTGAAAGATGAGATTGGGTTGTTTTGATGAGGTTGAAGGTTGATTGGGATCTGTAGAAGTAGATGGAATGGAAGTTGTAGTGTTTGAGGTTGATGGAAGGGTTGGTCAGACTGTTCCTGTGACAGGAGTCACAGTTTGACTCATAACATGAGATGTGGTTGTGATAGTGTGTTGTTCACTAGTAGAGTGAACCTCCATTTGAATTGGAGGGGATTTGAACAGGTTACTATCATGTACCATGGCCTCAAAACCTTGTTCCTCTTGCAAGGAACTGACACCCGAATGTACTAGACTTGCCTCCTCAATGACTGGATCATTGGCAATTTTACTCCCAGCTTCAATTGACAAAGCAGTTTCAGTCAGGGTTTTGAGGGGAGTTGTTTATGCTTGAGAAACCTCCAATTGAAGTGGAGAGGATTTGAGTAGCTCCCCCTCAAGAGTACTACCCTCAAACCTAGAAGTCTCTGAAGACTGTAGTGCACATGAAGGTGCAATAGGAACCTGCACAGGGTTTTCAGTGAAAACTGGTGAAACTCCTGTGTTTTTTATGGTGTCATCAAGGTCTACCTCAACATGTAGCCTCTCACCATCTAAAGATTATTTCTGATTGGTGACCATAGTTTCTTGAACTGTGTCACTTGATATTGGCAAGGCTTGAGAACTTGATTTAAGCCTCTCATTATAAGATGAAGAAATTTAAGAGATGAGAGTAGTGATTTCAGAATTGATTTTTGGCATCCCCTCTGAATGGATGAGGGAATTTCAATTAATGTGCTCTCACTGTGTGTGCCAACCAAGTGACTTATTTCACCCTCTTGAGAGTGCTCAAGAGGAGATGCAGACTCTTGACATGATGTATTTGGGAGAATGCTGGATTCAATAGTGAGACCTTGTTGAGAAGGTGCCACTAAAGTCTGTTCTTGCCCCATTGTTATAACTGCATATTTTGAGAAGATGCATAAGTGGATATTTGAGTGGTCAACTCAACCTTCCTTAACTTCTTTAGCTTTCTGACCAGGGTTGACTCAATGTTTGTTTGGTCCTCACCATTCTCAGTAACAACTACCATTGGTGTTTGCTTTTTCTTCTTTTTACTGACTCCACCCTGTTGAGAAGATGAAGTCGTTTGTTTCCTAGCTTCTAATGGTTGTGAAGGGATGGTCTCAGCTGTGGAAGGCCCTTGTGTGCTATCCTGTTTGGGTTCTTCTACAGGTACAGAGGCCATAGTTGTACTAGTTATAACACTTGATCTTATGTCAGGCATAGGTTAAGGGTAGGTTGTAAATCTCTCCAACATAAAGTTAATGATAGTTAGAGTCGCCTTTACCTGATTCTTTGTAGATAGTGAACCAAATAACACTTTGGACACCTGTTTACAAATGTCTATTTGATTTCTATCTATTCCATCAATTAAATGAATGTCTGCTACTTTACTGTTTAAAGTGGACATTATAAACCTAGAAAATAATTTTTTTTACCTCTACTTACCAAATGCATTGTCAGCCTTGTGCTCAGTTCTTCCAGGATCAGGCTTACAATATTGAGCTGTCTATTGTAAGTAATGGAGTACACCAGCTTCTGCACTATACTAGAGATGTTGTCATAGCTATTCTTTCTGCATGTGAATGCTCTTATGATAGAGTCAAACAAAAAAGACCATTCTCTCCTTGGGTTCTTCTTGTTCAGCCTGGCCATGTCAATTTTCTCACTGTAGTTGATGAAGTCCATGAACTTAGCTAATTCCTGTGTTGTTGGAACCTCCACAATGTTATCTGCTGGAATCCCTAAAGCTTTGTTCACATCATTTGCATTAAATTCCATATCTATACCTTGAATTGTGCAGTTTATTACCAAAGATACAACTTGATATTCATGGACAATAGTGTTGATCATAACAGAGTTCCAAAATTCAATCAACACGTCCAAGTAAAGCACATGATTAGCTGTCAAGGCCCCTGAGAGATTTGAATCTGCAATGAATCTCACAAAGCACTTGAAGTTGTTAGAAGCCTGATTTGATGCATCAACTGAAAGGAATATGTCCTAAGTCCAATCATGTATTAGGATTTAGGAATAACTTTTATGTAATCTGTTTTGATTTCATTGATATTAATAAAGACTTGTTTTGTTTTTATTACGAGCTTTATCTATTTAAGTGTTTAAATAAGATATACCATAGTTTAGAGTAAAGCTTTTTATGGATTATGATGAGATCATAATAGTGAGACCTAAAAAGATGATAACTCTAAACTTAAATAGTTCCTGGTCATAGGATTACTAACTGGTAATTAATAATCCGCAAAGATCGGTACATACTATGCTTGCTTCATTATGAAGGATGTCTGTTCTCATAGACATTTGTGTGGTGACACTATAGCTAGTATGTAGGTGCTTATTATAGAATAAGTTCACTGAACATGACTCGCACAGCTGAACAACTGATGGAGTTCACTCACGTGTCAGCAGTTATTCACATAGTGATAGTTGTACAAGTATCCTTAGACTTGAGGTCATCATAGTCATCTTGTGTACACTGAACTATGCTTTGGTTTAGTTCTTAGTCTCCAGGGACAATTATTAGGGCTCTTCTGGGTATAGGAATTTGTACACGAAGATAGTGTATGATCAATAAAGGATCTACCCCTTCCAGTGAAGGAAGCGAATGTTCAAGGCTGATCCACTTATGCTAGTTCAGGAATCTCTGGCCAGAGTGAATGAAATTAGAAAGGAGTTTCTAATCTGCATAGAACTAAGCATAGTAAATGGTAAGCAAGTGATTAAATTAGATAGGCTTGACACGAGATCCATGCCTTGTATTTAATCGGGACATTGTAGGGTAGAAGGAGTTTATTGTACGGTTACTATTCACTGAATAGGTTCTTGGTATTCTAAGCAGTGAATTCATATTATCCGGATAGTCGCGATATGCTGAGAAGTATCCCTCACGATGTAGAATAAATATGATTAATTAATTAATCATATTGAATAAATTAGAGAATTTATATAAATAATGATAAAATAGTTTTATTATTATTTATTTCTACTACCGGCTTAATATTGAACCTACAGGGTCACACCATAAAAAGAGAATGATTTAATGGTGGAGGAATTAATTAATAATGGCTAATAATTATTTATTTGTGAAATAAATAATTAATTGGCAAATTTAATAATTGATTAAATGAGATTTAATTGATTATAAATTAATTAAGAAAAGTTCTTAATATTATTAATTAAGAATTTAATTTTTGGAAATTAAATCAAGAGAGAGAATTATTTCTAAAGTGTTTAGAAAAAGAATTAGTAATTAAAAGGTGTTTTAATTATTAATGAGAATAATAAATGGGATAATAATAATAATATTTATGGGAAAATTTCAGCTGAAAATTTTGCCTATAAATACACTATTATAGACCCTAGTTTTATTTGAACCCACATCAAACCCGAAAACCCAAAAAGTTTGGAAAACCCAATTCTCTCCACCTCCTTCCTCCTCCTTAACATCGTTTTCTTGGTGGATACCGATGGAGTGCTTCACACTTGAGGAGCAACTGCTATGGATCTCTGATCGTTGTCTCCGAATTATTTTAAAAGGTTAGATTCGATCCCTCAAATTTTTATTCACGATTTATATGCTTTTATTTGGATTTTGTATGTGTAAAAGTGTTTTACCATGCCCCCGCTACGTTAAAAATCCAACAATGGTATCAGAGCATAGGTTGTATGCATATAGATCTGTGGTAAAAATTTCAAAATTTTATGTGCTTGTATGAATTAATTATGATTTTTACAAGTTATATTATGGATTAATTATGTCTGATGAGAAATCGTTTCTCAGAATAATTTTGAATGTTGATCTGGGTTCTACAAGTGTTGTAGATCGTCTGGGTATTTTTCTTATAATTTTATGATGTATAGATTTTTTATTATGAATTTTTGAAGTTGTTTCAATTAAAATTCGTAATTAAATAAGTAAATATATGTATATAAAGTATATATATATATGTTTATATCTGTACTGCTGTGCTTGTCTGCTACATCTGTTGTGCACGGAAAGAAAAGTGACAGAGCACAGTACGACGGCACGGAATTCGAGGAGAGAGAAGACGGCGGCGGCTGAAAAAAAAAAAAATAGGGGTGTAACGCATTCCGGGAATGCGTTACACACCTGTGGCGCATTCACGGAATGAGTTACACCCTTTAATGGCTGAAAAGGGGTGTAACGCATCACCGGAATGCGTTACAGGTACTGTAACGTGTTCCTGTAATGCGTTACAGCCCTTCTATTGATTTTAAAATTGATTTTCTGGGAGTTTCGTAACTCCGTTTTAGGCGTGCAATATACCGTTGGATTCGTTTTTCCGAGACGGATCTAATGAAGTGATCAATTTTAGTTTATATAAAAGTTTTGAACTGTTTATATTTCCATGAAGTGTTTTAAAGCTGTTTTTGACTATTTTTAATTGCTTTTAAATGCTTCATGTGATACATAGAGATGTATAATGCTTAGAATAATGTGCTAGATGATGTAACATGCCTACCTTGATGTTTATTCATGTTGATATATGTGATATATGCTTAGTTTATCATGCGATGATAGATTTAGGTGAACTTAAATGAACATAAGGCGCTTGTTAGACAACCTAGTATAGTGAAATAGTTTCATAACCTTAATAACAATATTATGAATACAATCATGAGATTCTTGTATTTGTGAAACACGTAATTGAATATGAATTTTCGATATGAGAGAAATGATGATTCTGTCAACAACAGATTTCTATCTGTAAGAAAGGGTTATTAAGTGACGCCTCTTGACAATGCTCCACCCGATCTGGGAATCATCTGATTATTGATTATTGATTTGAAATATTTAATTTAAAAGGAAGAATCTCTTTATAATATGATTATGATTGTAACGTAATATAATTCCTCTAAAATTAAATAATATCAAGTAGTAATTGGCCAATGATACAACGGGCTTGTGTCGGTCATAGCCTTCCAACATGATAGAAAGTAGTTCTTATTTTTGAATCATTGTCGGTTCGTGCTACAGCCGAGGGCTTTGATTTCGAAATAAGAAATACTTGTCTATTACATAGAGATGTGTACATTGAATAAGAATCTAAAGGTCGGTACGTGCTACAGCCGTGGGCCTTTGGGGACTGATTCAACTATACGGAATGTTGGGTTAGACTTGACTTAGAATATTGAGTTTGTCGTGCTACAGCCGAGACTCAATTATTCAAGAGGCTAAAGTTTGATTAGGGAATAACATGAGATGTAATTGACAAGAGTTGTCTGCCTATTGAACATTACATGGCGGTTCGTGCTACAGCCGGGGTCGTGTAATGGAATGTAGGATCCCTATTCTCACTAGCATTATGAATGCTTAATTTTTCACGTAGGGGGTTGAATAAATTAAGAAAACTAGTGGGAGCCACTTATGAATAAAGACCCGATTCATATAGTGTTTTGAAATGAAATCGAATATTTGCTAAGTGTTGTTATGTGTTTATCATTTACAGATTTACTTTGTATTATGTCTTCTGTACTATCACTCAGGAGCATACTAGATGCTCACAAATTGACTGGTCCTAATTATGCTGACTGGCTTCGAAACTTGAGAATTGTTCTCAGGATTGAGAAGCTGGAATACGTGATTGACTCACCTAAGCCTACTGAACCTGCTAGTGATGCACATAATGATGAACATGTTGTGTATCGTAAGTGGATAGATGATGCAAATGTTGCTCAATGCATCATGCTAGCTTCCATGAACATTGAGCTACAAAAGCAACATGAGCATATGGATGCTCACACTATCCTCATGCATCTACAAGAGTTGTATGATGTGGCGGGGAGGACAACTCGATATGAGATATCGAAGGAGTTGTTCGGTTGTAGGATTTCTGAGGGATCATCTGTGAATGACCATGTACTTAAGATGATCAATTTGATTGAACGTCTTGGACAACTTGGTTTTGCCATGGATGGGGAGCTGAGCCAAGACTTGGTCTTGCAATCACTTCCGAGTTTGTTCTCGCAGTTTGTTGTGAACTTTCACATGAATAAGTTGGATGTCAGCCTGCCTGAACTCCACAACATGTTGAAGACTGCGGAATCGAATTTTCCCCTAAGAAGAGTTCTGTTCTTCTAATTGGTGAAGGTTCCAATCCTAAGAAAAGGAAGAGGAACTCTTCCAAGAAGAAGAAAGTAGGTGAGAAAACGCCGGTTCCACCAAAAGCTGAAGACCCCGAGAGCAAAATTGTATGCTTTCACTGTAACAAGGTGGGGCACTGGAAGAGGAACTGCAAGGTTTACCTTGCAGAATTGAAGAAGAAGAAGGGTAGTGAGACTACCGCTTCTGATTCAGGTATGTTCATGATAGAAGTGAATATGTCATTTCTACTTGGGTATTAGATACCGCTTGTGGTTCTCTTATCTGCAATTTGTTGCAGGGACCAAGGAGAAGTAGGACTCTTGAGGAAGAGGAGGTGATTCTGCTGATGGAAATGGAGCAAGAGTTGCTGCTGTAGATGTAGAATCGTTTCATTTACATAGGCCTACGGGCAAGACTATTGTTTGAAATAATTGTTATTTTGTTCCCTCGATTGTGATGAATATTATTCCCATGTTAGACTTGGGTGGATTTTTCATTTATTATTGAGAATAATGAATGTTCTATTCTAAGAGATAATATTCTTTATGGACGTGGTACTTTAAATAATGGTCTGTATATATGTGACATAATTTAATTCAGATTGAACAAACTAATAAAAGAAAAGGGATGATGAAAATCTCACTTTATAGTGGCACTGCAGTCTCCATTTAGTGGACATGGAGAGAGGGCTGCAGATTTGCTAGGAATGGTACACACAGATGTATGTGGACCATTGTCTACGCAAGCCATGGGTGGATTTTCATACTTCATTACTTTCATAGATGATAGATCTAGATTCGGATATGTGTTTGATGAAACACAAGTCTGAAGCCTTTGAAAAGTTCAAAGAGTATAAGTATGAAGTGGAGAAACAACCAAACATATTATTATAACTTTTCGATCAGATCGAGGTGGAGAATACTTTAATGGAGTGTTTCTAGATTATCTCAAAGTAAATGGTATAGTCTCCCAATGGACTCCTCCAGATTGGTATCTGAAAGGAGAAATCGAACTTTGTTAGACATAGTTCGGTCCATGATGAGCTATGCAAATCTTCCAGTATTCCTATGGGGTTATGCATTGGAAACCTCAGCATATTTACTGAATAAGGTGCCTTCCAAATCTGTTCCTCAAACTCCGTATGAGATATGGAAAGAAAGGAAACTGAGTCTTAAACACGTTAAGATTTGGGGATGTCCAGCTTATGTCAAGTAAGTTGACCTAGATAAGCTGGAATATCGATCCGTAAAATGTAGTTTTGTGGGATATCCTAAAGAGACTTTAGGGTATTACTTTTACACCGATCATCGGGTGTTTGTCTCCAGACATGCTACCTTCTTGGAAAAGGAGTTTATCCTTGAAGGAAACAGTGGGAGCAAAATTGAACTTGATGAAGTTCAAGAAGCACAAACTACTACGGATCAAGTGGAAACACCTGTTCTGACTGAACAACCTTTTGTGGAACAGCCCATTCATAGATCAGGGAGAGTGTCTCGCCAACCTGAGAGGTAATATGGCCTTGTCATTGAGAATGACAATGAGTTGTCTATCATTGATGATGACGACCCTGTGACCTATAATGAGGCTATGAGTAGTGTTGACTCAGAGAAATGACATAGTGCCATGAAATCCAGAATGGAATCTATGTATACGGTATACAAAAGATAGATTATAGCAGATGGCCAGGTGGAGACCTATAAGGCCAGGCTTGTGGCAAAAGGATTCAAACAAAGGCAATGGATTGACTTTGATGAAACCTTTTACCTGTAGCCCTGTTAAAATCAGTTCGGATTTTGCTTGCGATTGCTGCTTACTACGACTATGAGATCTGGCAATTAGCTAGATGGTTTTCTTTCCAAGAGAAATGAAAACCTAGTGTGTAAGCTACTGCGAACCATATATGGTTTAAAGTAGGCTTCTCGAAAAATGGAACATTCGTTTTGATGAGACAATCAAAGAGTTTGATTTTATCAAAAACGAAGATGAACCATGGGTCTACAAAAGGGTTTGTGGGAGCGCGGTAACATTTCTTGTATTGTATTGAATTAGAGTTGACACACATAACAACATAGCAGACCCACTCACAAAGCTACTTTATGTAAGTCACTTTGATCGTCATAAAGACAAGATGGGTATTAGATACCAGAGTGATTGGCTTTAGTACAAGTGGGAGATTGAAAGGAATATGTCCTAAGTCCAATCATGTATTAGGACTTAGGAATAACTTTTATGTAATCTGTTTTGATTTCATTGATATTAATAAAGACTTGTTTTGTTTTTATTACGGGCTTTATTTATTTAAGTGTATAAATAAGATATACCATAGTTTAGAGTAAAGTTTTTTTATGGATTATGATGAGATCATAATAGTGAGACCTAAAAAGATGATAACTCTAAATTAAATAGTTCCTGGTCATAGGATTACTAACTGGTAATTAATAATCCACAAAGATCGGTACATACTATGCTTGCTTCATTATGAAGGATGTCTGTTCTCATAGACATTTGTGTGGTGACACTATAGCTAGTATGTAGGTGCTTATTATAGAATAAGTTCACTGAACATGACTCGCACAGCTGAACAACTGATGGAGTTCACTCACGTGTCAGCAGTTGTTCACATAGTGATAGTTGTACAAGTATCCTTAGACTTGAGGTCATCATAGTCATCTTGTGTACACTGAACTATGCTTTGGTTTAGTTCTTAGTCTCCAGGGACATTTATTAGGGCTCTTCTGGGTATAGGAATTTGTACACGAAGATAGTGTATGATCAATAAAGTATCTACCCCTTCCAGTGAAGGAAGCGAATGTTCAAGGCTGATCCACTTATGCTAGTTCAGGAATCTCTGGCCAGAGTGAATGAAATTTGAAAGGAGTTTCTAATTTGTATAGAACTAAGCATAGTAAATGGTAAGCAAGTGATTAAATTAGATAGGCTTGACACGAGATCCATGCCTTGTATTTAATCGGGACATTGTAGGGTAGAAGGAGTTTATTGTACGGTAACTATTCACTAAATAGGTTCTTGGTATTCTAAGCAGTGAATTCATATTATCCGGATAGTCGCGATATGCTGAGAAGTATCCCTCACGATGTAGAATAAATGTGATTAATTAATTAATAATATTCATGGGAAAATTTCAGCTGAAAATTTTGCCTATAAATACACTATTATAGACCCTAATTTTATTCGAACCCACATCAAACCCGAAAACCCAAAAAGTTTGGAAAACCCAATTCTCTCCACCTCCTTCCTCCTCCTTAACATCGTTTTCTTGGTGGATACCGGTGGAGTGCTTCACACTTGAGGAACAACTGCTATGGATCTCTGATCGTTGTCTCCGAATTATTTTAAAAGGTTAGATTCGATCCCTCGAATTTTTATTCATGATTTATATGCTTTTATTTGGATTTTGTATGTGTAAAAGTGTTTTTCCATGCCCCCGCTGCGTTAAAAATCCAACATCAACAAATGCCAAATAGTTATGGCCTCTTTTGGGATAAAAGCTCTAACTTTGTTGGTAGCCATTAGAAAGAGTTGAGTTTGAGTGGGTAATAAATTTGAGAAAGAAAGAGTTTGAAACGAGTGAGAGCGGTAAAAATTTGCAGAAATTAGGTCAATTGAGATCTCGAAAGCGTAAAGAGGGGTTATGTCAAGATATCTCGGTATTTATAGGCTAGAGATGTGACTTGTCAAGAAGTAATATAAACAGTTGATATTTGCTTATCGAGAAGTCACGTGAATTAGAAAACTCATGTCGACATGTTAATATCCTGACTGTTATCGAGAACTAGATAGTGATTTATCGAGATGTAGAATAAATACCCAGTTTGTCCTAATTGGACTAAATTATTCCAATTTATATTGAGTAAATTAACATAAAGGTAGAATGATTTTATATCAAAAGTATTTTACTCAAATAATTTACTGAATTAAATAATGCCAGTTCTGAGTTATTGATAAGTCTAATATTTATATTTGTAGAGAACTTCATATTTATACTTATATCGAGATCTCTACAATACTTGTCGGAAAGCCATAAAGAGGCTTGTCGAGAAGTCCATCGAGAAGTCATGAAAAAGACTTATCGAGAACTCTGTCGAGAAGTCTCAAAATGATTTGTCGAGATGTCATTTAGACTTATCGAGAACTCAAATCTCAAAATACTTTTGTTCTTTTTCAGTTCTGTCTTATTTTAATATACATATTAAAAATGTGAATTAAAAATTAGACAGTTTTTCTTAGAATTCAAAAAATAAGTTAAGTTTGAATTTTTGTGAAATAAATATACATAGAATTCTAAAATATTTATAAATCATATTCCAGTTAATTTCTAATTAAATCAAATTAATTTTGATTTATCAGAAATTAATCTATTGCAACACATTAGTTGTGTTCTTGCATTTAGGTTACAGAATTTAACATACCAATTTCACTTACAAGTCTAGTGAAGTTTGCTTCATCCAAAGGTTTAGTGAAAATATCAGCTAATTATTTTCCTATTGGAACAAAAGTAAACTCAATAATACTATTTGTAACATGTTCTCTAATAAAATGGTATCTTACATCAATGTGCTTAGTTTTAAAATGATTAACTGGAGTAGCAACTATAGATATGGCACTAGTATTGTCATACATAATTGAAATTTTATGTAACACTAAGCCAGAGTCCATTAACTGATTTCTAATCTAAAGCACTTGAGCACAACAAATTTCAGCATCTATGTATTCAACTTCAGTTGTGGAAGTTGACACATATTGCTATTTCTTTCTATACCAAGATACAAGTCTTTAACTAAGGAATTGACAGCTTCGACTTGTACTCTTTCTGTCCATCATGCATCCAACAAAATCTGCACCTGTGTATCCAACAGCTTCAAAACCAGTTCCCTTAGGATACCACAATCCCAAGTTTGTTGTTCCCCTCAAATATATGAAAATCCTCTTAACAACCATCAAATGTGATTCTTTAGAATTTGCTTGAAATCTAGCACATAGACATGTTGCAAACATGATGTCTGGCCTTGTAGCAGTTAAGTACAGCAAAGATCCAATCATTCCTCTACAACTTGAAATGTCTACACTTTTTCCTTTCTTATCTTCATCAAACTTTGTAGCTGTAGACATAGGTGTTGATGCAGGTGAACAATCAACCATTCCAAATTTCTTTAAAAGATCTTTGACATACTTGGTTTGACTAATAAATATTCCATCACTTCTTTGGCTAACTTGAAGACCAAGGAAGTAACTTAGTTCTCCCATCATGCTCATCTCATATTCACTCTGCATGTCTTGAAAATCTTTGACATAGCTTTTCATTTGTAGAACCAAAAATGATATCATCCACATGGATTTGAACTAGGATAATGTCATCATTATGTTGCTTGTAGAATAGAGTCTTATCAATTGTTCCTCTAGTGAATCCATGTTTGAGTAGAAATTATGATAATATATCATACCATGCTCAAGGTGCTTGCTTCAATCTGTAAAGCACCTTTAACAATTTATAAACAAAGTTTGGAAATTCAAGATCTTCAAAGCAAGGTGGATGTTGCAAATAAACTTCTTCTTCTAATTTACCATTAAGGAATGCACTCTTCACATCCATTTATTATACCTTGAAATTTGAATGTGCGGAAAATGCAAGAAAAAATCTTATTGCTTCAAGTCTTGCAATTGAAGAAAAAGTTTCATCATAATCAATTCCTTCTTCTTGTGAGTAGCCTTTGGCAACCAGTCTTGCTTTGTTTCTTGTCACAATTCCATTTTCATCCATTTTATTCCTGTACACCCATTTTGTTCCAATAATGCTTCTGTTCTTTGGTGCAGGTACCAATTCCCAAACTTTATTTCTTTCAAATTGATTTAGCTCTTCGCGTATGGCAGTTATCCAGTCAGGATCAAGTAGAGCTTCCTCAGTTTTCTTAGGCTCAATTTGAGAAATAAAGCATGCATGGAAGCATTCATTTACAGTGTCACTTCTAGTCCCTACTCCAATATTTGGACACTCAACTCACTTCTTCAGTAGCTGCCATCATGCTTGTGTGGATATGAAACATCTATACACTAATTTTCTCAACAGTTTCTTTATATTGAGTGACATTTAATTCAATTGTGGTTAGAATTGGTACCTCTGATTTGGATGCAGATGATTCTCCTTGCTTTAGAGCCATAAAATCATAGTTTCCATATTCTTCACAGTCATCCTCATTATCAGTATCATCCCAGCTTTTTCCTTCTGTAATATAAGCCACAATCTAACAACTAGAATTACAGAAGGGGGGTTGAATGTAATTCTTGGTTTCTTTTTGATTTCAAGAACTTCTTCACAATATAATATAATTGCGGTTGATTATGCTAAGTGTGGATAATAGAAATTTAAGTATTCAAACCACAAACTAACTAAACACACAATGTTTAAAACTTTCTGGTGGATTTGTTATTTCTACCAGAGATATATATTGTTGAAGATCTCTGTGATGCTGTAAAGCACACAGCTGCTTACAAGAGAAAATTACAGAAGAAAGAACTCAAAATTCTTGACAGATCTAGCTTTTTCTATTTTCGAGTTCTCTCTAATGCTCGACTGATATTCTCAATCCTTAATTCTACTTGCTACTTCTTGTTTTATATATTACCAAGTTACATGTTAAAAAGACAAACAAATAAAACAAAACTATCTATGTCTAATCACATGTTTCTTCATTCGTCTATCCAGCTATCTTTGCATTTCTTTAAATTAGCATGGAAATGGAAATGCTTCTTGATCTTCATAATCCTGATTATAGGCTGCCACATTTCTTTTGTGTATAATCAACTAATGTGACTCTCAAGTCACTATCAACTCTTATTTAAAATTCGTCATCCGTCGAGACTCAGTTGGATCATCCGTCAAAATGTGACTTGGGTCATCCGTCGAAGCCTTGTGAAGAACATCCGTTGAAAGTCTTTTCATAGCAGTTGACTCAATTTCACTTATGTAAAATTACAAGGTATCTAATATTTACAATTTTCCAACCTATTTAACATATCATTATTGTAGTCAACATGACTTAGAATGTCCTAATACTTCTAATTCTTTAAGGCATTACAATACACAAGAATGTGCTACAAAGACTTATTAATACATAAGCTACTCTTTCAATGGATGACTGTTTGGCTCATCCGTCGAAAGCTACAAACACTTAAACAAATCTACGAAGGTGTTTTGACAACTTATCATCAAGCCTACAACGTATTCCTAACATTTCTCAAGAGTTCTTCATACTTTGCTTCCAACTCCAAATAAGCTTTATCCTTCTTCACTTTATTTAGCTTTCTACATTCAGTGGCAAAGTGACCTAGTTCATCATAATTATAGCACCTTATATTTGATCTGTCAACAGATCCTGACTTTTAGCCACTTTTCCTAGCTGAATTGAACTGAGTTTTTCCTTTCCAATTGTTGTTGTTGTTGGATGTCTGACCCTTGCTCTTGAAGTACTTTGGATTCTTAACCCTTATGCGAGAGAATTTTCTTGCAAGGTAAGCCATTGACTGGTCCATCTCATCTAGTTCATCAAGGGTGTAGAATTCATCCTCCTCTAGCTCCAATATGACTTGCTTCTGTGGTTCCTTATTTTTCTGCTCAACAGCTTGAACAACAGGAGTCTAAGCTTTTAGTTCATCTTCAGATATTTTACTGTCATTGATATAACGACCCGTGTATTTTGAATTATTTAAATATGTGATTATTATGGAAATTATTAAATAAAATATATATATATTGGTTTTGACCGCTACGTGTTATTTGATTATTATCTACGTGTGATTTATGATGTATCGGGTTGTTCGTGTGATTAATTAAGGAGTTGTATTGAATTGTTTCACTTTTAAAGTGGATTTAATGCAAATTTATTTGTATGAATATTTGAAGTGTCTCTAAAATTGTTTTTATGATTTTATAATGATTATAATTATTTTTAGGAGTTTATAAAATTGAGAAATCAATATTTTATTGATTATTTATTTTTAAATGATTTTCTGATTTCTTTTACTCGTAAAATCCATAATTAATTCCAGAGTTTCTCAAAAATCACAAAATTCATATTCTCCTAAGTTTATAATATTCTGAGAATTTTAAAATTATTTGAAAATTTTCGGGATTAATTTCACCCGCGTGTTGTTTCGTTTAATTGTTAAAAAGCGGATATAAAGTACACTTCTAAAATTGTTCTAAAATTTTGAAAATTATGTTTTTATAAACTTCGGGATATTTCTAACATTTTAAGACTGTTTCCGTGATTTTCTGAAATTATTTTAAGTGCAGCTTGGATCATTAATTATTAAATGCGGATATGAGTTATGTTCCAAATATACTTTGAAAATTACAAAAAATTTATTTTAATAATTATGAATTATTTGTGATATTTTAAAAACTATTTTGGTAAATTTAGGGTAAAATTTTACCAATAAAGTTGTTCGTTATTTTGTAAAACGCGAACAAAATCGGTGACTACAATACAAACCAGGACACGTTTTAAATTCTTGTGGGATTGCAGCAACGTGGCAGTAACAGAATTATTCGAATAAGAAATATAATCAAGCAGATAAATAAAAGCAAACACAACCATCCCCTGTATCAATTTCAGTCTCATCTCTCTCTCTCTCTCTCTCTCTCTCTCTCTCTCTCTCTCTCTCTCTCTCTCTCTCTCTCTCTCTCTCTCTCTCTCTCTCTCTCTCTCTCTCTCTCTCTCTCTTTGTCTCGCTTCTCTCCTCTCTCTCTTTGTCTCGCTTCTCTCCTCTCTCTGTGCTCTCACCTTTCCTCATTCGTGTACTCTCGATCCCCTCTCTTCGTTTCTCTATTTACGGCGTTTCGCCGCTCCTGCCGCCGGTACCCGGTTTCCGGCCACTGCCATGTTTTTCTGGTGAGCCGCCTTGTATTTTCCGGCCTGTTCCTGCTTACAGTTTGATGTGTGTGCGTTTAGGTGTAAACTGTGTTGTGCGGGTGTGTATTTGTGCTGTTACCGCCCTGTTCCATCTCTTCCTCGCCACCAGCATAACTTTTCCGGCGAGGCTGTGCTTGTATTTGTGCTTTAGTGGTGATGTTGTGATTGCTGATGAAATTGAATCGTGGACTGTTCCTTTGATTCAAGTGGATATTCTGAAATTAGTTCGGATTGTTTATTGAATTTATATAATTTGAATAATTTCTTTGAATAATTCGAACTAGTGATTATTGAACCATTCGGGGTTTTTTTTAGGGCAAAACTCTGACAGGACGCCTGTACGGGAACCGTTGGAGTTATGCCGCCGTCAGCGATGAACTCGTTGAGCTGACGGATAAATGGCAATGATGATTCTTGAGCCTAATAATAATTTGTAAATTTTATTTTTAGAATATTTGAAATAAAAGTAAAAGTTAAATATTCGGTTTTGAAATTGTAGGATGCTTGATTAGTTTGGACTAGAATTGATTGATTGTTGGGTTGTGGTTGATTGAGACGTCGATATTGTGTTCGACGGGTAGTCCGATAAATAAAGGAGACGCTGCCCGATTTCCGGGAAACTGAACTACGTAAATACAGGAACGTATCCGATGATTATCGGGACGTCGAGTGACTATATATGGTATATTTGTGTGTTTTATATGAAACTTGATCGTACGATGTGATAAAATACTTTACCAAATCGATAACCCTAATATCATAAAATAAAGTATATATGTATTTTCCAAAAATGAACACCGAACCGATCTTCAAGATTTTTAAACCCTATTTGCTGTGTGTGTGTTATTATAATATTCATAATTACGAGTCGGGTTTGAATATCATTGGGTAAGAACTAGTATCGAGGATATGTCAAGCATACCTGGACGTCTAACGTAGGGTATTTCGACCCTGTAGGTTATAATCGGGAACCTGTAAGTGGACGATGGACTAGAGATGACCTGGTAGTCAGTCGGCGAGCTCAATAGAGTTTCAACAGAAAAACTTGAGTATCAAAGTCGAATCTAATGGGATCTAGTGATTGGACGTAAAAGCCTAAGCGGCAGAAGTGGCCTAGAATTGATCAATAATAGTTATAAAGCCTTGTAAGGCAAGTATTTCTAAACTTTTCTTCAAGACATATTACCAATGTTTTCGAACTGTTTCATAACATGTTGATATTATTAAACATAACTCCTGTTTTATAATGCAAGTGTTTTAAACTACTTACCCTTGAACCCTGATTCTTTCTTGATCTTGAGCCGTAAGCCTTATTCTTTGTAAACCATCCTTGGTTGATTCTCAGATATCAAATCACACCAATATGATACTACTCCCCAAAGGTACAACTACCAAACACCAAACACTAAAACAAAATTGTTTGAAAACACAGAAACTTTTATACTGCAACCATTCTTTATAACATCAAAGAACTATACCTTGAAAAATCACTTCTGACCTAATACCGAAGACTGATACAAATTGAAAACCATTTCTTATACATACCCTGAAATCCACTTGAGATATCCATAAGCTTTTTTATGCTTTTATTCAAGTGCTTAACTATCGTTGATTATAAACTTGTTTTATTGAATTATATCATTTATTATATTGAACTGCTTTAGGATTGGATAGTTTTTATATATGTGGACCAGATTCGTGGTCAGACCATATAATGGTCAAATTAGGCCAATGTGTGCCTTGGATCCAGTAATTAGAGCAGTGCTGTGTGCTTGCTCGGGGTTAGTGCGTGACTGATCAGCAGCCTAACCTTGGTTTTAAAACTTAAAATGAATATCCAATTCTAATGATGAGTTAAAAATAAACTTGATTCCTGTGAATCATCTCATTTGATCATTGTTTAACTTCAGTTATCGTTATCGTGACTTGCTGAGCTAGTTAGCTCACCCTTGCGATTCTTTTATATATTTTACAGTTGAAAAGAATATGGATGATAGTGAAGTTCCTCAGTCCAAGGTGCGGGCTAAGGTTCCAATCGAGTTGGATCGAGCTAGCAGAAGTTTCATGCGGTAAAGAGATAGTTAGATTGTAAGAATGATTTTATTATCAATTGTAAGTTAAATTAGTTGGGGTTTGGTACAATGTAATAAATTAAGGTTGTGGCTTGTTTTCATACTTTAACCTGTTGTGATCCGTGGTTTTGTGAAGCAGGGTCATTTTAAATAATATTTCTTATACAGGTTGATATATTGTGTTTGTGTTGTGGACCCCAAACTTCTGACCCGGGTTTGGAGGATGCCACAGGTTGGTATCAGAGCTACAGGTTATAAGTCACTGAAATAAGCCTAGATTGTTGGGTTTGTGTAGAGAGTTAGGATTAGGAATAGGGAATATAAAGATAGGATTTTGTGAGGTTGAGTGCGACTGTATAGTAGGTCTCCGGTACGGTTTATGTTGCGATTCGGGATTCCTAGCTTGTGATGTGATTTCCAGACAACGGCAATGGCAGATCCTGATTTCCCGGTATCCTCTGATCATTTGGAGGCTTCCATTCGAGGATCGTCATCTTCTATCAGATTTGATTTACACCTTGTTCTTCCATCAATATTAATGGTACTACCTTCCGTTATGACAGTTGCACCTCTTCAAGCTATTCTACGCTATTCTACTATCTTTTGATACGAGACTACCTATTCAAGAACCTCCATCTGTTTAATTTTGTTTTACTAGACATTTGGCTGTGAGTGTATCTCTTTAGTTTACCCTACACCCTATTTTATACCCTCAGTTTAAAACTTGTCCTTTGAAGCAATTGTACTTATGAGGATGGATGCGGGAGTCGCAGTAAATGGTGAGTATCGAGATATAAATAAAGGTGAGAAGAAGTTTAGAAAGAAGATTCAAGTGTTTCGGAGGATAGTTATTACCAGATTTAAAGAAGCCCTTAGTGATTAGGCCACCCATGACTAGCTTGTGAAATGGATTAGATAAGTATTGAAAAGAGAGTTAAAGAAGATTATGGTTCTGGAGCTTTCTTGAAGATAATTAGTGGTGTTATAACAATGTGATATATTTATAGTAACAAGGTGATGTGACATCAACCAATTTATTAACTATTGGATAGCCTGTTCTACTTAGCTACTGCAACGATAATGTCAGGAATATTACCAGTATAGAAGCTTTGATGTGGAACTACAAATGCGATAACATTCGACGACAATTGAAGGGATCGTCGATTAAGGAAAGCAAATGGACCCCATAAAGGAAAGAAGGTAGATTAAAGTGAACGGACTTGTATGTGATCGTTTCTTTAATTTGGTACCTTGTTATAGGTCGGAAGGGCAACAACCAACTCATATAGTAAGGACAACCAGATTTGTGATTTTCAAAAAAAAAAAAAAAAAAAAATTCTAAACAAGTTTTCGAAAAAGATTTATCTTACAAAATTCCTAATAGCCTTTTTGAATAAATGAGTTTTAAATATTGGTTGTCAAGTTATTACTTGAGTTTCTTGTTTGCTAAAAGACCCGGATCACTTGGAAGGATGCTTGTTTCAGATTTAGTATTGTTAATTCAGAGAACAAAGTAACCCGCGATTATGAAGAAGTTGATTATTCCTAACGGTAAGGTGCAAATATTGTTTGACAAGATTAATACCAGAATCTGCGTACAGAGTAATTATTCATCCAGTTGCAGAGACCATTAAAGTTTAAAGAATTTATTTGATTTAAAAAAAGGGGGGGGGGCTTGGGCGTTATCGCAGAAGATTGGGAAGATTTCTAGATTTTTCTAAAAGAAGAATATTATTAACAAAAGGATCGTTATGTTGAATGATTCATGGTTATTCTAAATTAAAAAGAGGAAACTCGAACTTATCTGGTGGGAACGCCATTATGATTGAATTGTTAAAGTATTATACGTGTAGGTGCGATGTCAGGGATGCAAGACTTAACAAGTAAGAATCTACCATAATGCTTAATTTGCGATGACATTTCAGCGTACTTTCTAAAATTATTATATGGAACAATGGGAATAGGATCGAACAAGCTCGAAAGATGAATACAAATGAAATGTGGATGGTGACCAATGGTATCGTTCTTGCCTTCAATATTATAGCGTATATTCCTTTTGATTCTTAAATAAGTATAAACTTCTTTCCTTAAACAAACTCTTTGCTATGATATGGAAAAGGAGGATATTGCATTCCTCTCAAATTTAATTGTTTCCTCAAATTTTGCTTTCTGATTGGGACAAACAGTGTTATGGTGAGACACTTTGTCGGAATGACGAAGAGTCGGGTGGGACGCCACCTAATCATGTGCTGTATGCTACATGGTATAAAAGATTGGCCATCTTAAGTACCAATGTGGTTGTCTCATTCATATTCAAATCCTTGTTTCTTCTCTCTCTTCAATTCTAAATTTTGTTGAATTGTGAATCATTCCAGTTGCTTCGTTGTACTGTCGTTCTTTGTAAGAGTTTTTCAAACAGAAATCAACGAATTATGGACCAAGCGAGCAAAGTTCCATCTACTTCTCACACATGGGAAGCAAACACGGGCATATGGCGAGAATTGCAAATCACTAACCCAGTCAGGGATGCACTAAGGACCAAAGGAATCTACTCTAATAAGGAATACGTCTTTGAGAACGAGAATATGCGGTTTTCCTGTGAAATATGCTGTTCAAATTACGGGCATGATAACATGGATGATTATGGTAAATACCTCATGCGTTAAAAAAAATGCGAGAGAAACTTAATTGTTTATATCCTAAGGTTTTGTCGATAAGTTGAATTACCCTGTTGAATTGAAAAGATTATGGTTAAAAGGATTAGTAAGTCAAGAATGTGTAGTTGTTAAGTAAGTAAGTACTAATGGTGGAGTTGAAATTTCTGGCAATAAGTTGTGAAGAATTGATACCATGGAAGATAAGAGGATTTGACATTATTCTAGGGAATGGATTAACTTTTAAAGCGTGATGTCCAGACAGACCGTCGTGATGAAAAGATAATTCTGAGGACGCCAAATGAGAAGGTGATGAGGTTCAGAAGATGAAAGAAGGTAAAGAATTTGTTAATGATGATTATGGTGATCAAGATATGAGCATTATGGTAATTATGAGATAAATAAAAGTTAGAAGCAAACAAAACTTGAAGATTTTATAGCAATTAAGGAGTTTCAAGATATGTTTCCTGATGAGTTATCGATATTCCTCCAGATAGAGAAATGAAGTTCGTGATTGACTTAGCACCTGAGATGAAGCCAGTGACCAAGGTCTTACATAAAATGGCACCAGTTAGAATAAGGGAGTTAGCAAAGCAGATGCAAGAGATGCTAGAAGAAGAAGTGATTAAACCCAGTGGATCTCATGAGGTGCACCGGTACTAATTGTTAATAAGAAAATGGAAGTATGAGATTATGCGTCGACTAAGGAAAGCTTAACAAATTTACTATCAAGAGTAAGTATCTGTTACCTCGAACTACTGATTTGTTGATCAAACAGAAGAAGCAAAGTATTTTCTAAAATTGATTTAAGATTTGGGCGTTACCAATTGGAGATTGAACCTATGGACATAATCTTTAAGGAATATCTAGATGAGTTGTAATTATGTTATTTAAAGTCAACGGAGGACCACGCAAAGCATTTTAATGACAACTGAGGAGTCGGAGATGAAAGAAGTTGTATATAAAGTTTGCAAGGTGAAAGTTTTGATGATAGAAAGCATAAGTAATCAGTGAGGAGGAGACCAAAGTAGATCCAGTAGAAATTAAAGTTACTATGAATAAAGAAAGGCTAAAAGCACCAACAAAAGTAAGAAGTTTTACCATGGACCGGTTATATTGCAAATTTGCGTAAGATTTTTTGAAAGCTGCAATACCTTTGATGAAGCTAATCAAGAAAAGCAAGAAGTTTTGTGAAGTGGAGAAGGGTGAAGGAAAGTTTTGCGAAGTTAAATGAAAGAATGGTTACAACACCTGTTTTATCAATTTAAAAGTATGAAGGAGGTTTGATAGTTTATAGTGATGCTTCTCATTAGGAAACAGGATGTGTGTTGATGCAGCATAATAAAGCTATTGTATATGCATTCGGACAACCGAAACCTTATGAGCAGAAGTACCCTACTCATAATGTGGGATTAACAGTAATAATATTTGCTTCGAAAGATTGGGAAACATGAGATGTATGGAGAAAGGTGTAAGATCTATACGAACCATAAAAGGTTGAAGTATGTATTCACGAGGAAAAACAAAGATAGAGGAAAGCGATAAGCAAAAAGGAGAAAGCGAAAATAGAAACTGTATCAGAAGAATTTTCTATAAAATTTTAGAAGCTGGAATTGGGAGTCAGGGTTATAATCCAAAAAGGAGCAAGGATGGATAGTATGACCTTTCAGTCGAAGTTATTAAGGGAGAGATAAGGAAATGTCAAGAGAAGTTAATGGATCGCGATGTTAGCGATTAGAAAAAGGAAATTTATGTGCCCAGGAGAACGATTACGATATTCCTAGGTTTTCTTCCAGCACCTGCATGCTAGAAGTAAAAGGATTAAGAAATGAGATTCCACAGGGAATTCACAATATAAAGTGTTAGATATATTTGATAATGTCATGGCTAATATGTTTTATGTTTAGATTTCAGATCTTATTTGAACAGAACAAATCAGTACTTAACTGATCAGTACTTATACTGGAAGTCAGAACTTAAGGGATATCAGTACTTATGTTATCAGGAGATAGATATCAGAACTTAAGTGCTGAAGGACGATCAGATAAGGACAGTAGCTGATTAAAGTTAAGAAGATCAAGATAAACATAAGAAGAGATATGCATGAAGAAGGAATTCCGTGAAGAATGGAATACTTGGAATAGAAGATATCTGATTGATATATTTTAGGAAGCAGAATTATATTCCATATCAATTAGCGAATATCTTGTAACTGTGTAGTATATAAACACAGACATAGGGTTTACACTATAAGTGTTATCATTATCGAGAATATTATTTAATATAACTCTAGCAGCTCTCGTGATATTTTGTTCATCACTGAGAGATAACAGTTCCAGATTGTAACAGAGGTTATTGTTTAAATAAAGTTTGTTTTCTGTTACATAAGTTCTTGAAGTTTGATTTGATTGTAATAAACACTGTATTCACCCCCTCTACAGTGAAAGTGTGACCTAACAAGTGGTATCAGAGCTATCTGTTAACACACATACATTTAAAGATCCAAACACAATCATGTCTGACACAGAAACTCCAACTAAGCCTACCAAAACTGAGGAATCATCAAAGACATCAACTCAGAGTCGATATGAGACTATCAGAGTTCCCATATTGAGACCATCTGAATATCCCATATGGAAGGTAAGGATGACCATGTTTCTGGAAGCAACAGATCCAGAATACCTTGATAGAATCAAGGAAGGGCCTCACAAACCTACCAAGCTCGCTGTTGTAGTTGCAGGTGAAGCAGCAATGACCGTACCAAAGGAAAAGAATGATTACACTGCTGAAGATATAGCATCTATTGCTAAGGATGCCAAGGTACGTCACTTATTGCATAGTGCCATTGATAATGTAATGTCAAACAGGGTAATCAACTGCAAGACTGCTAAGGAGATATGGGATGCACTAGAGACAAGGTGTCAAGGAACTGAAACAGTTAAGAAGAACAGGAAGACAATACTCACTCAAGAGTATGAACACTTTGACTCTAGGACTAATGAGTCATTGACTGATGTATATGATAGATTTGTCAAACTCTTGAATGACTTGTCATTAGTAAATAAGGAGTATGATCTTGAAGATACAAACCTCAAATTCCTGTTAGCTCTTCCTGAATGTTGGGATTTGAAGGCAACAACAATAAGAGACAACTACAATCTTGATGAAACAACTCTTGATGAAATCTATGGAATGCTCAAGACTCATGAACTTGAGATGGAACAAAGAAGCAAGAGGAAAGGAGGAAAGTCAAGGACAGTTGCTCTCAAGGTTGAAGAGGAATCCCCCAAACCACCTTCCTCAAAGAAAGATAAGGGTAAAGCTCTTATCATAAAATCTGATACTGAGTCATCAAGTTCTGAGAGTGATGATGACTCAGATTCTGAAAGCTTGCCTGAAACTGATGCTGATGAGGAGATGATGAAGCTGTGTGCTCTTATGGTGAAAGGAATCACAAAGATTGCATACAGGAAGTTCAGGAAGGGAAAGAAGTTTTCCAGGAAAGGCATAAGTTCTGATAAGAAGAATTTCAGAAGATCTGAAGGAAGAGGAGGAAAGTCTGACAGAGGAGATTACGCTAATGTTAAATGTTATAATTGTGGTGAGAAAGGCCACATATCTCCTGATTGCAAGAAGACCAAGAATGACAAAGGCAAAGCTCTTGTCACAAAGCAGAAAAGCTGGACAGACACCTCAGACTCTGAAAGTGAGGAGAACTATGCATTGATGGCAAATGCTGATAAATCAAGTTCTGAGAGCAGTTCTGAAGCTGCTGAAACAAAGGTACCTCAGACTACTTATGCTTTTCATACTGATGATATTAATGAGTTGAGAAGATATCTTAAAACCATGTTTGTTAGTTATAGAGATCAAACTTTAACATGTGAAAGATTAACTTCTGAAAATCTTGCTTTTAGGAAAAGAAATGATTTCTTAGAAAAAGAGTTAGTCATGCTTCATCAAACTCAGCAGGATAGAGATGATGCTTTTTATGTTAGGGATGAAGTGCTAAAAATGAATGAATCTCTAAAAACTGAGTTAGAAAAGGAGAGAGAGATTATCAGAACTTGGACTAACTCTGGCAAAACAACTCAAAATTTGCTAAGCAGTGAAAACTGGAAAGAGGGCTTAGGCTATGGAGAAAATAAAAAAGGAACTGTAGAAATTAAGCCTGTTGATAAGCAAAAGCCGAAGTTAAAACCTGTTAAGTTTGTAACTGAAAAATCCGAAAATGAGAAATCAGAAGTTAAAAAGAAATTAGCTTCTGACAAACTAAAACAGGAAAAGACAGCTGAAGTTAACATAGGCTTAATGACAAAGAAGCAGCTTAAGCATAAGCTGAAAGATGTTAAGAATGCAAACAAGGTAAAATCACCTAAGAAAAACAGGAATGGAAAGGAAGGTGTGAATAAAAGCAATAACTATAAATCTGTTCCTGATGCTCCTAGGAAAGCATGTCATAACTGTGGAAGTTCTAACCATCTGGCTTCTTTTTGCAGGAAGAATAAGAATATTAACTCCTTATCTACAAAGTCAGGAGTTAAGAGTCAGTCTGTTAGATACAAACCACAAAATCCTTGTTTTCATTGTGGTAGTTTATGGCATTCCATTTATACTTGTAAGGAATATCATAGTTTGTACTATGATTATTATCAAATAAAACCTTCTTTAAAGAAAGTTTATGTTGTTCCTTCTAGTATAAGTTCTGATAAGAAAACTGTTAACATAAAATCTGATGTTAAATCCGCTGCAAATGTTAACAAACCTAAAAAGGCCAAAGGATCCAAGCAAGTCTGGGTCCTTAAAACTAATAATTAGTGGTCTTTTTGATTGCAGGGCAACAGGAAAAATATTTTAGTTCTGGACAGTGGATGTTCAGGACATATGACTGGAAATAAAGCCCTGCTATCAGACTTTGTGGAGAAAGCTGGCCCAAGTGTTTCTTATGGAGATGGCAACATTGGAAAAACTTTGGGATATGGCAATATCAATCTTGGGAATGTCATTATTAAAGATGTAGCTCTGGTCTCAGGACTTAAACACAACTTACTGAGTATAAGTCAAATCTGTGACAGAGGTTATCATGTTGATTTCTTTGCAGAACATTGTGAAATAGTTAGTAAATCTAAAGGAAAAATTGTTCTGAAGGGATTCAGGCGTGGTAACATTTATGAAGCTAAGCTTTCAACAAGTTCTGATGGTTCTGCAATCTGTTTAGTGAGTAGAGCCTCAACTGAAGAAAGCTGGAATTGGCACAAGAAACTCTCTCATTTAAACTTCAACAAGATAAATGAACTGATCAAGAAAGATCTTGTGAGAGGACTGCCAAAATCAGTGTTTGTTCCTGATGGTCTTTGTGACTCATGTCAGAAGGCTAAACAAAGAAAATCTTCGTTCAAGAGCAAGACTGAATCATCAATTCTTGAGCCTTATTATCTGCTTCATGTTGATCTATTTGGTCCAGTGAATGTCATGTCTATTGCAAAGAAGAAATATGCGTTGGTCATAGTAGATGAGTTCACCAGATACACATGGGTGTATTTCTTGCACACAAAAAGTGAAACTGCATCTATCCTGATTGATCATGTCAAACATCTGGATAAATTGATCAAAGATTCTGTGAAAATTTTGAGGAGTGATAATGGCACTGAATTCAAGAATTTGATAATGGAAGAGTTCTGCAAAAATCATGGAATAAAGCAGGAATTTTCTGCTCCTGGAACTCCACAGCAAAATGGAGTTGTTGAAAGGAAGAATAGAACTCTAATTGAAGCTGCACGAACAATGCTTGAAGAAGCAAAGCTTCCAACCTATTTCTGGGCTGAAGCTGTGCAGACTGCTTGTTTTACTCAAAATGCAACACTCATTAACAAGCATGGAAAAACACCATATGAGATGGTGAAGAACAAGAAGCCAAATCTCAAATACTTTCATGTATTTGGATGTAAGTGTTTTGTTCTCAAGACTCATCCTGAACAGCTATCCAAGTTTGATCTAAAAGCTGATGAGGGAATCTTTGTAGGATATCCACTTTCTACAAAAGCCTTCAGAGTCTATAATTTGAGAACAAAAGTGGTCATGGAATCTATCAATGTCTCTTTTGATGACAAGAAGATCACTGGACTTGAAGATTGCATTGATCATGATAAGCTGAGATTTGAAAATGAAGATTCATATTCTGATATCTCAAGTCCTGACAGTCTAAGTCCTGATACTGTAAATTCTGATGGATTAAACTCTGATGTTATTGAAACTGTGGTGACTACGTCAAAGGAAGATGCACCAATGCAGGGGGAGCATACTCAAGATATTATCACATCTCAAGAAGCATCAGAACATACATCTGGCTCTTCAAATTCTGATTCGTCAAGTTCTGATAAGCCAAGTACTAACAGTGCTGAAAATCTAAATACTGAAGGATCCAACTCAGAGAGCATAGTTTCAGGGGGAGCATCAGAAAATGAAACCGAAGACAGCATGAATCATGGGGGAGCATCAGAAAATGAAACCGAAGACAGCATGAATCATGGGGGAGCATCCAGTTCTAGAGAAAATCTTCCATCTGCAAGGAAGTGGACAAAATCACATACACCTGATTTAATAATTGGAAATCCTGAGGCAGTGTCAGAACTAGAACAGGTACTTCTAATGAATGTCTTTACAATTCTTTTCTCTCTCAGTCTGAGCCAAAAAAAGTGGAAGAAGCTCTTCAAGATGCTGATTGGGTGCAAGCAATGCAGGAAGAGTTGAATGAATTTGAAAGAAACAAAGTCTGGACCTTAGTGCCAAGACCCAAGAATAGATCGGTTGTTGGTACAAAGTGGGTATTCAGAAACAAAACTGACAGTGATGGCATAATTGTAAGGAACAAGGCAAGGCTGGTTGCAAAAGGATATTCTCAACAGGAGGGAATTGACTATGATGAAACATTTGCTCCAGTTGCTAGGTTAGAAGCCATAAGGATATTCATGGCTTATGCTGCTCACAAAAAGTTTACTGTCTTTCAAATGGATGTGAAAAGTGCTTTTCTCAATGGAGAATTGGAAGAGGAAGTATATGTTGAACAACCTCCAGGCTTTGTAGATTCCAAACATCCAGATTATGTCTACAGGCTTGATAAAGCACTTTATGGACTTAAGCAAGCTCCTAGAGCATGGTATGAGACTTTAGCTCAGTTTCTTCTGGAAAGTGGATTCAACAGAGGAACTATTGACAAAACATTGTTCTATCTCAACCATGGCAAGGACTTACTTCTGATCCAGATTTATGTTGATGATATTATTTTTGGGTCTCCAAATGACAAACTTTGCAAAAAGTTTGCCAACCTAATGCAGTCAAGATATCAGATGAGTATGATGGGAGAACTTAGTTATTTTCTGGGCCTTCAAGTCAAGCAGAGTGAAGAAGGAACTTTTATTTGTCAATCTAAGTACACCAGAAACTTGCTGAAGAAATTTGGAATGCAAGACTGTTCAAGTGCATCCACTCCCATGGCCACTGCAACAAAACTGGATAAGGATACTGGTAATTCAGTAGATATTACTGATTACAGAGGTATGATTGGCTCACTTCTCTATCTAACTGCTAGTAGACCAGATATCATGTTTGCTACCTGTCTTTGTGCAAGATTTCAAGCAGATCCAAGAGAACCTCACTTAACAGCTGTAAAAAGAATCTTTAAGTATCTTAAAGGAACAGCTGATCTAGGATTATGGTATCCTAGAAAATCAGATTTTAAATTAATAGGTTACTCAGATGCAGATTTTGCAGGTTGCAAAATTGACAGGAAAAGCACAAGTGGTAGCTGCCAATTTCTTGGAGGCAGGTTGGTTTCTTGGTATAGCAAGAAACAAAAGTCAATTTCCACATCAACTGCAGAAGCAGAGTATATTGCTGCAGGAAGCTGCTGTGCACAGATTCTCTGGATGAAGAATCAGTTACTAGATTATGGGTTAACGTATTTCAAAATCCCTATTTACTGTGATAATCAAAGTGCTATTGCTATGACAGGTAATCCAGTTCAACACTCTATGACAAAGCACATCAGCATCAGGTACCATTTCATCAGGGAACATGTGGATGAAGGTACAGTGGAATTGCATTTTGTTCCCACAGATCAACAAGTAGCAGATATCTTCACAAAACCACTGTGTGAAGCTACCTTTTCAAAATTGGTAAATGAACTTGGAATGATTTCAGGTTCTTTCTCTAAATCTGCTTAAACTTGTTCTATGTTATCAGACTTTATGATCAGTATTTACAGAATTAATCTCTTTGTATATTCTGTGCATTAATTGATAAATGTCTTTAAGTACTGACTGTTGTCTGATATATGTTTCTAAACTCTGATAAGTGATATGTCTGTTTCAGTAACTATTCGATCCTATGAGGATAACTGTGCTAGATACTGACCTACTAGTCTTCAATAAACAAATGATCCCATGAAAGAAGTAATTATTTCTGTGGAAATCTTATGACACAAGCAAATTCTGATAACTGAGCTTAGTTAAGTTTACTTTGTATATCTTATTACTAAGTCCCAAATTAGAATAATGCTACTCATCTGTTTAAGTTCTGATTCTAGTAAAACTGCTGAATGTACTAAGTGCTGATAAACCTCACTTATCAAAAGAAAAAGAAAAGAATCAAAGAATAATATCAGGTACTCCTTTGAGATCTAGAGTAAAAATGTGAATGGGACGACCCAAGTGCATTGCTGGTATTAAGTAAATATGCATTAGAAAAGCAAAATATTTTCTTGGTGACTTTTCACACTCTATGATTACTGGAGAAATACTCTGATAATAGCATAAATTCTGATAAACAGTCGTGACTCACTTACACTGAGAAGCCTCTGTAAAATAGAATTTCAAAAGATGCATAAAATTAGCACAAAAACAGTAGAGGTGGACTCATGCATGAACTCATTTATCAGTAGGTTTCAGGATAATGACAGTTCTTTAGCAAAATTTTAATTATGACTTATTTCTAAGATGTACTGAAGTAGATCAGACTTTACTCTTTGTCTGTTATTTAGCTTAATGCACACACACATCACTCCATATGAATGATGAAATTTCTGTGGTGGTCTATGTTATTTTAGATAAACAGTCATTGTGTCACTTCTGCACAAATTCTGAGGACAAGTTCTAGTTACACGTTCTGATGATTAAGTTCTGACGTTCATAACTAAGAACTTGTATGAGTATTTACTAAGATAGATATTCCTTGTTCGAGTTAAGACATTATGTTCTGATGACTGTTAAGTTCTGGTATAGGTCTAAGTTCTGATTTTTCAGTCTAACCCTTTACTTGACTTATTTATGAGTAAAATTTGGTAATAGTCTCAGATTAATTTCGAAATGTTGAAGTGGAAGATTAATAGTCTATGGTTAAAACATAATGGCACTCGTCCTTGAACAGTTCACTCTTGTTATATGTGCCCATTCCTTTTCCAATGACTGTTATTCTTTTTCAAAGTCTAGGGAGATGAGGTAGAATTAATTCTACCTGTCAGCATTAAATATCTTTGTGTCTCTTGGCATTCTCTTGCCTATATATGCAACCACTTCACATCAGTCTTTCCATCACATTCTTCTCACACACTTATCCTCCTTCTTCTGTCAAAAACACAATGGTTCAATACAACATGTTTTTGAACACACAAACCTTCACAATGGAGCTCAGTTGTGCCGAGTGGCAGCAGGAGTGGCATATAACAGCCATTCCTGAGGAGATCTGGGACTCTGTCCCACAGGAGATGCTGGCTCACCTTCTATTCTTCGAGATGGATTATCATCGCCATCTGGAGCGCCTGGAGGAGGAAAGGCGGGAAGCTATCCGTCAGCAAGAGCGAATCATTCGACTCGCTATCTTGTTTGTCGAAGATAGGAAGAGGAGGATGACTTAATCTCGTCTTCTTCCTGTTCTTCTTCATCCTCAGCTTTGTCAGGCTTCTTAGCTAGGACTAAAGCTGTTGACGTTAGGATTAGAAGCTTAGGGAAAATCTTGTATTGATGTAATTTCTATTTCATATATGTATTGACTTGATATATTAATGAAAACTGTTTTTACTTCAAGATTTTGTCTCTGAGTTATTTTATCTGTGTTGTTAAATCCTGCTTGATATTCTGATGACCATTTAAATTTTGTCTTTATTTAAGTTCTGATTCTTTGTCAGCACTTATTCATCGAAATTATCTAGGTCATTTTTAACATGATTCATTTTCAGAATATTAATGTTACAGTGAAAAATAATTCAATCAGTGCTAACGGTTTTAATTTTGAATTAAAACTGTGTCTCTTGATAACTGAAATGGTTTTTTCCTTGAAACAAGGCAACTGGGTAAGTAATCATTCCTGTTTTCTCGAGCCCAGTAACTATCCGTTATTACTGCATGTCTGACAGGTGTCCAACGGTAACATTTTTTTCAGAGTATAAGAACAACAGAGAGAAGATTTCCTTAATCTTTTATTTTCTTTATACTTTATCTCTCTTCTTACTTTTACTCTCTTTCTCATTCTTTCTCACGTTGGTTTTTCATACAGACATTATCTCAAACACCTAACAGGCATACTTGAATTTCAATATTTTTTCACATGGCACCAAAGGATTTAATCATTGATGGAGCAAAGTTTGTTCCAAACAACTATGCTGCAATTCTTGATCATGCTGAAGCTCCATCTGAATTGCATTTTGTGCAAGATCTTCTTGCACATAGTGAGGTTGGGTACGCCTTAACTCAGCCTGAATTATTTTCAAGTCAACAAGTTCTGCGGTTCTGGAGGACTGGAGTTTATGATGATGGTGGTAAACGAGGAACTCCCAGTATTATCTTCCAAGTGGGTGATTCTTCCTATGTAGTCACTCCTGGTACAGTACGAAGAGCATTACATCTTCCAGAAGATTGTACTTTCTCTATACCAGAGGAATCAGAACTTCGGGGGTTAATGACTGATTTGGGATATGAAAAGAGTCTGACGAAACTTGGACAGTTGAAACGGGCTAATATCAGAAGAGAATGGAGTTTCTTCTTCGATTGCATCACCAAGGCTTTTGGCAACAAGTGTTCAAATTTTGATGCCATCCCAATTCTGAGTCAGCACATCGGGTATGCTATTATCCATCAAACTCATTTTGATTTTGCAACTGGAATAATTGGTTTTATTGGGGATAGGATGACAGAGGATCGAGATGTTGTTTATTTTGCTAGATTCTGTCAACTTATTTATACGTATTGTACTGCTGAACCCCAGTTAGTCAGCACTCAAACCCCACCTTTTAAGGTTGCAAAAAGGTACTTTAACGACCTGATAAATGCTGACACAAAGAAATCAATGGTGAGACAATTACAGATTCCTCAGTCTGTGAAACAGATTCTGGTAAATGCTGATCCAGCTACTTACAAATCTGTTTACTCAAATGTTAAACCAACTCACCATAACCAAAATCCATCAACCTCAGTTCCTACCTCTCATTCTACTCAACCTACCCTCAGAACTTATCTCAAATCCTATCTCTCCACTTCACAGAATGCTCAACCTTCTTCTTCAGCACCTACTGTGAAGCCTACATCCTCTAAGCCAAAGAGAACAAAGACTGTTCCTCAAACATCTCAGAAGAAGAGGAGGATTACTTTGAGAGATGAATCAGATTCTGAGGATCAGATTCCATCTTCAGAACCTATGACTGATGAAGCTGAGAAGGCAACTTCTCAGAAGGATTCTGCAATTGGGGGTTCTAGGCTTCTCAAGAGGCTTCGACGTATGACGGTTCCTGCAACTCCCAAGGAATCCAACTCAACAAGAAAGTACAAGAAACAGAGGGCACAGAGGCCAGTTTCAGATGATGAGGAGGAAGCAGCTAAGGAAGGGGATCAGGAATCTCTGATCTCACAAGACAAGGAATTTGCTCCAGTCACTTCTTCTCCATCAACTCCATCTCAGGAACCTGTATCTGACAAGGCTAATTCACCTTCTATATCTCTTGTTGATCCAGGCACAAGTGCTGAAATTGATATTCAGAACTTGGTTGTGCCTGAAATACTTTTCTTAGAAGCTCCAACAGCAAATAATCCTTCCACAACACCTGTTACTGATGCTGTTCAAACTCCTGAGTTATCACTAACACCTTCTCTGCATCAAGATGATGATCAGATTTTAGGTGAGCATCAGGATATGGCTGTTGATCAGAACTTAGTATCAGATCAGCAATTAGAGGATGTTGAAGCCTCCATTGCTACTCATACAGTTGTCTTATCAGAAGATACTGATTCTTTAAGTTCTGATGCTGCAAATGTTGGAGATACTGGTGAAGCTGCTACAACTGTAGATGCTGATGCAGCAGGTCCTTCAGGACATACTCCTCCACTGACTCTTCCTAAGTCTGAACTGCTAAAGGAGTTTGTTATCAGGGATACACCAGTACCTTGGAGTGAAACTCCTGCAGGTCAGGAGTGGACTAAGGAATGGAACTCAGTTTCATGTGTTCCAAATGCTTTACATCTTGCTGAGCACTTGACTAAAGCTAATGAAATGTTACATTCTGATGATTTTAAAATTCAGCTTAGAGTCACTGCATTGAGTACTAAACATCTACAAGGTCTTCATTCCAACACTCATGCAGAGCTACACAAGATTCAGGAGAACTTTATTAAACAGGAACAAGTTTGGAAACTTGATAAGAAAAAGTTCTTCCAACCTACCATTGACAGGGTTGCTTATATTGAGAAAACTCAAGAGAAGCAACAAGCTCAGATTGATCAAATTCTGACAAATCAAGCTTCTCAGCAATCGCAACTTACTGAAATCCAGACCTCAGTGGAACTACTTATCTCTCTTTTATTACCTGCTGATGCCAAAAAGGGGGAGAAGGTAATTAAGTCCAAATGCAAAACCAACAAGTCACTGCAAGGAAAGGATGATGGAAAAGATGACCAAGGAAACTCTGGAATGGGTAGTGGTCATAGTCAAGGTAGAAGGTTTACATCAAGACAAGCTAGTCACAGAACAAGTTCTGATACTGGGAAAAGAATAAGTTCTGCTGCTGGTAAAAGGATAAGTTCTGATGAACTTCTAGATCTTGATGAGGAAATGTCAAGACAGTTATTTCTTCAAGAAAATCCAGGGATGGACTTGGAAAGTTTAAAGGAAGAAGAAGCCAGACTTAAATCAGAGAAAGTCACATCTAAATCTGAAGCTTCTGGTAAAAAGTTACTTCCAAAACCTAAAGGCATTGTGATCAAAGAAAGGATACATACTGAAGAAACTTTGGCTAGATCACAACCACAGATAGATCCAAGATCCAAAGGTAAAGAAAAGGTTGGTGAACCTATCAAGCCTTATGTACCTCCTGAGGAAGAAGAAATTACTGATGGAAAAGATAATCTTGCTCTGACTTCAAGAAAAGTTCTTAAAACAACCTCTGACATGGCTCAAGTTGTTCAGAGTCAAGAAATTGTAAGTTCTGATATTCAGAAGAAGCAAGTAACCTCTGACAGTGCTCAAGTTAACTTGATATCAGAAAATAAATCTAAAACACTCCTACCAGGATTCACTAAAGCAAAACAGACTCAATCTTTGAAGACTATTTCAAGTGGTTTTGAAGCAAGAGTAGTTACTGGAAAGGAAGCTAGAGATAAAACTGGATTGGGAAGTGCTGATGAAAGAAGAGTACACAACACTACCGATGATCCAACTTCCTTGAGTGAACCAGGTATTGGAGCAACTCCTGAGAGATTGAATCAACTAGAATCTGTACAGATGGTTTACCATACCTACTTGAAAGAATACATCATGTTGTATTTCGTGACAGATGGTAGGGTTTATCATATAAGACAAAATGCCATTCCGTTGAAGTATTTTGAAGAATTGGAGCATGTATTGTTCTTACTTCAAGTGGATGACAGAATAACAGAGACTGCTGCAAACTACTTAAAGGAACAGATTCAGAGACAGAAAAGACTTTATTCTGTTAAGTCTGACATCAGATATGTTCCAAAGTACAGAAATCACAATGGTGATATTGTTGATATGAAGCCTAATACTGCACAGATCAGAACATATCTTGGTATTAAGGGGCTTGAATTCAATCTAGAGTCTAATAAAGCTTATGTCATAAGACTAGATCGGGAGTTGAGAAAAGCAAAGATTAATGATCTCAGAGCTGCAATATTTCAAACTGGTGAAGATACTGCAGAGCTTAAAGATGTCAAACGGAGAATGATTGATGAACTCAGATATGCTGAGAAATGTTTGTTGAAGAATTATCTCAGAACAACTCCTGACATCAGAGAGATCAGAAAATGATGAAGCCAAGTCAAAGATCTACAACTGCTTAAATTCTGATATTTATACAGATTGAAGTTGTTATCAGAAGTTGAATTGGTAAAAACTTTAAGGACTGTAAGTTGTAGTTATCTTGTCTATTTCTCATGCATTTGTACTTAATGTTTTTGACATCATCAAATATCTGTTAAACTTGTATATTTTGTTAATTTACAAGTTGGGGGAGATTGTTAGATATATTTGATAATGTCATGGCTAATATGTTTTATGTTTAGATTTCAGATCTTATTTGAACAGAACAAATCAGTACTTAACTGATCAGTACTTATACTGGAAGTCAGAACTTAAGGGATATCAGTACTTATGTTATCAGGAGATAGATATCAGAACTTAAGTGCTGAAGGACGATCAGATAAGGACAGTAGCTGATTAAAGTTAAGAAGATCAAGATAAACATAAGAAGAGATATGCATGAAGAAGGAATTCCGTGAAGAATGGAATACTTGGAATAGAAGATATCTGATTGATATATTTTAGGAAGCAGAATTATATTCCATATCAATTAGCGAATATCTTGTAACTGTGTAGTATATAAACACAGACATAGGGTTTACACTATAAGTGTTATCATTATCGAGAATATTATTTAATATAACTCTAGCAGCTCTCGTGATATTTTGTTCATCACTGAGAGATAACAGTTCCAGATTGTAACAGAGGTTATTGTTTAAATAAAGTTTGTTTTCTGTTACATAAGTTCTTGAAGTTTGATTTGATTGTAATAAACACTGTATTCACCCCCTCTACAGTGAAAGTGTGACCTAACATAAAGTATTTAATTTATCGAAGAAATGCCAAGATATACGGAAATTTCAAGAAAAATAGTGATAACTAGGTATAAGAAGGAAATTTCAAGATAGATCAGGAAGTGTTGAACATGTCAAAGGATTAAGACGCAGTATTGGAAGGCCTAGTAAATAAGGCAGACCCAGGAAGTGGTTTTACAAGAAGCGAATCGTGAATTGTACCAGTGATGTTAAGGGAGAAAAAGGAATGAAAGTATAAGAGTATGTACTGATTATCAGGAGGTTAACAAAACAACGAATAAGGAGAAGTGATACCCTGTAAATAATTGATTATTTACGAGACCTAATTCAAAAAGTATGTTATATCTCGGGGATTAACTTAAGATCCGACCTGAGAACATATCAGAGATTATGATTGAAGTAAGTTAAGAGCATTGCAAGCTCTGGTGATATTATGTGAAATAACAAGTGTATCAGGTGATTATAAGGAATTAAGGATCATGGTGTATAAGGAGTACTGAGATAAGCAAATTGTATTTATTGATAACATCCTCAGCTACTCAAAGAATAAGAAAGCCTGCGTGGAATGCCCAAGAATTTTTTTTTCTCCAAGGATCAGAAGGAAAGCAACTATGCGTTAATTCTTCAAGAATGAAATTTTGACTAAGGTTAACAAAAGATTCTGAATTAATCCATTAACAACTACCTAAGCAAAGCCGTATGATAACAGATGCCTTATGCAGAAAGAAAGGATTGGATGTAATTAAGACCATCGAGGAGTTAATAAACGAATAGGAGATGTTTAAATATTTGAAAGCTAAAGTTAAAAATAAGCACCGCCTATTATCCTTAAACGGAGAATTAAAGTGAGGAAGCGATTCAGGAAAAACTAGATATGTGGAGAAGTTGAGTTTTAAGGAAAACTGGGATAATCAGTTGTCATCAATGTCAGCTTTGGAATGCTAGTTTACCAAGCTTCACGTGAACGCAAGTGTAGGTCCCCATTTTTATTGACATAGAATGGGAGAAGAAAGTTGTCAAATTCTAAGATAATTCAGCACACCAAAAGCATAGTAATATCGATTAAAGCAGCTCGGAGTAGACAAAGAAAGAAGACGAAAGTGTATCGAGAGAGAATATGAGTATAGAAATAGGACCAGTAGTATTAATACGAGTTTTACCTTGAAAGAGGTTGGATAGGTCTGAATAGAAGGGACATGCTGAGTCCTAAATTTAGTAAACCATTCGGGGTATTGATAAACATAGATAAAGTTGTTTATGAGTTGATGTTACTGTCGCAACAGTGCGTACATATAGTGCGTTTGGCCTGTTAAAGTTAAAAATAATAAGTATTTGATTTAAATTAAGTAATTGATCAGGAGCCAATGGGGCTCTTGTCCAAGTTTGTTTTGCATAGGGTGATCAATCCAAACTCTTGATCGTTAGAGGCGAGTCTTGGGAAATGAGTATATATCTATAGTAAGCACGTTCGAAATCTTCAAGTAGAAGATTCTACTTGGAACTAGAGTCAGATATGCTTGACAAATATCCTCACATGTGTAATTAGACCAGATTCTGAGGACAGAATCTTTTTAAGGAGGGAAGGATATAACGACCCGTGTATTTTGAATTATTTAAATATGTGATTATTATGGAAATTATTAAATAAAATATATATATTGGTTTTGACCGCTACGTGTTGTTTGATTATTATCTAAGTGTGATTTATGATGTATCGGGTTGTTCGTGTGATTAATTAAGGAATTGTATTAAATTGTTTCACTTTTAAAGTGGATTTAATGCAAATTTATTTGTATGAATATTTGAAGTGTCTCTAAAATTGTTTTTATGATTTTATAATGATTATAATTATTTTTAGGAGTTTATAAAATTGAGAAATCAATATTTTATTGATTATTTATTTTAAAATGATTTTCTGATTTCTTTTACTCGTAAAATCCGTAATTAATTCCAGAGTTTCTCAGAAATCACAAAATTCATATTCTCCTAAGTTTATAATATTCTGAGAATTTTAAAATTATTTGAAAATTTTCGGGATTAATTTCACCCGCGTGTTTTTTCGTTTAATTGTTAAAAAGCGGATATAAAGTGCACTTCTAAAATTGTTCTAAAATTTTGAAAATTATGTTTTTATAAACTTCGGGATATTTTTAACATTTTAAGACTGTTTCTGTGATTTTCTGAAATTATTTTAAGTGCAGCTTGGATCATTAATTATTAAATGCGGATATGAGTTATGTTCCAAATATACTTTGAAAATTACGAAAAATTTATTTTAATAATTATGAATTATTTGTGATATTTTAAAAACTATTTTGGTAATTTTAGGGTAAAATTTTACCAATAAAGTTGTTCGTTATTTTGTAAATCGCGAACAAAATCGGTGACTACAATACAAACCAGGACACGTGTTAAATTCTTGTGGGATTGCAGCAACGTGGCAGTAACAGAATTATTCGAATAAGAAATATAATCAAGCAGATAAATAAAAGCAAACACAACCATCCCCTGTATCAATTTCAGTCTCATCTCTCTCTCTCTCTCTCTCTCTTTGTCTCGCTTCTCTCCTCTCTCTGTGCTCTCACCTTTCCTCATTCGTGTACTCTCGATCCCCTCTCTTCGTTTCTCTATTTACGGCATTTCGCCGCTCCTGCCGCCGGTACCCAGTTTCCGGCCACTGCCATGTTTTTCTGGTGAGCCGCCTTGTATTTTCCGGCCTGTTCCTGCTTACAGTTTGATGTGTGTGCGTTTAGGTGTAAACTGTGTTGTGCGGGTGTGTATTTGTGCTGTTACCGCCCTGTTCCATCTCTTCCTCGCCACCAGCATAACTTTTCCGGCGAGGCTGTGCTTGTATCTGTGCTTTAGTGGTGATGTTGTGATTGCTGATGAAATTGAATCGTGGACTGTTCCTTTGATTCAAGTGGATATTCTGAAATTAGTTCGGATTGTTTATTGAATTTGTGTAATTTGAATAATTTCTTTGAATAATTCGAACTAGTGATTATTGAACCATTCGGGGGTTTTTTTTAGGGCGAAACTCTGACAGGACGCCTGTACGGGAACCGTTGGAGTTATGCCGCCGTCAGTGATGAACTCGTTGAGCTGACGGATAAATGGCAATGATGATTCTTGAGCCTAATAATAATTTGTAAATTTTATTTTTAGAATATTTGAAATAAAAGTAAAAGTTAAATATTCGGTTTTGAAATTGTTGGATGCATGATTAGTTTGGACTAGAATTGATTGATTGTTGGGTTGTGGTTGATTGAGACGTCGATATTGTGTTCGACGGGTAGTCCGATAAATAAAGGAGACGCTGCCCGATTTCCGGGAAACTGAACTACGTAAATACAGGAACGTATCCGATGATTATCGGGACGTCGAGTGACTATATATGGTATATCTGTGTGTTTTATACGAAACTTGATTGTACGATGTGATAAAATACTTTACCAAATCGATAACCCTGATATCATAAAATAAAGTATATATGTATTTTCCAAAAACGAACACCGAACCGATCTTCGAGATTTTTAAACCCTATTTGCTGTGTGTGTGTTATTATAATATTCATAATTACGAGTCAGGTTTGAATATCGTTGGGTAAGAATTAGTATCGAGGATATGTCAAGCATACCTGGACGTCTAACGTAGGGTATTTCGACCCTATATGTTATAATCGGGAACCTGTAAGTGGACGATGTACTAGAGATGACCTGGTAGTCAGTCGGCGAGCTCAATAGAATTTCAACAGAAAAACTTGAGTATCAAAGTCGAATCTAATGGGATCTAGTGATTGGACGTAAAAGCCTAAGCGGCAGAAGTGGCCCAAAATTGATCAGTAATAGTTATAAAGCCTTGTAAGGCAAGTATTTCTAAACTTTTCTTCAAGACATATTACCAATATTTTCGAACTGTTTCATAACATGTTGCTATTATTAAACATAACTCCTGTTTTATAATGCAAGTGTTTTAAACTACTTACCCTTGAACCCTGATTCTTTCTTGATCTTGAGCCGTAAGCCTTATTCTTTGTAAACCATCCTTGGTTGATTCTCAGATATCAAATCACACCAATATGATACTACTCCCTAAAGGTACAACTACCAAACACCAAACACTAAAACAAAATTGTTTGAAAACACAGAAACTTTTATACTGCAACCATTCTTTATAACATCAAAGAACTATACCTTAAAAAATCACTTCTGACCTAATACCGGAGACTGATACAAATTGAAAACCATTTCTTATACATACCCTGAAATCCACTTGAGATATCCATAAGCTTTTTTATGCTTTTATTCAAGTGCTTAACTATCGTTGATTATGAACTTGTTTTATTGAATTATATCATTTATTATATTGAACTGCTTTAGGATTGGATAGTTTTTATATATGTGGACCAGATTCGTGGTCAGACCATATAATGGTCAAATTAGGCCAATGTGTGCCTTGGATCCAGTAATTAGAGCAGTGCTGTGTGCTTGCTCGGGGTTAGTGCGTGACTGATCAGCAGCCTAACCTTGGTTTTAAAACTTAAAATGAATATCCAATTCTAATGATGAGTTAAAAATAAACTTGATTCCTGTGAATCATCTCATTTGATCATTGTTTAACTTCAGTTATCGTTATCGTGACTTGCTGAGCTAGTTAGCTCACCCTTGCGATTCTTTTATATATTTTACAGTTGAAAAGAATATGGATGATAGTGAAGTTCCTCAGTCCAAGGTGCGGGCTAAGGTTCCAATCGAGTTGGATCGAGTTAGCAGAAGTTTCATGCGGTAAAGAGATAGTTAGATTGTAAGAATGATTTTATTATCAATTGTAAGTTAAATTAGTTGGGGTTTGGTACAATGTAATAAATTAAGGTTGTGGCTTGTTTTCATACTTTAACCTGTTGCGATCCGTGGTTTTGTGAAGCAGGGTCATTTTAAATAATATTTCTTATACAGGTTGATATATTGTGTTTGTGTTGTGGACCCCAAACTTCTGACCTGGGTTTGGAGGATGCCACAATTGAGAACCAAGGTACTAGTTCCATCAACAACATGTCCTTGACAAGCTTTCAATGACTTACTCTGTAATATTTCCATCTCACAGGTCTTCAAGATCCCATACAAGACTTCCAGAGTCATTCTGCTTAAATATATTCCTTCTCTAATAGCAGATATCTTTTGTTCCAAATGATCAGGAAGGGTGAGCAAGAATTTGAGGTTGACCACTTCAGCTTCATAATATTTGTCATGAAGCTGCAAATCATTTATTAGCTTATTGAACCTTTCAAAAACTCAGTTATACTTTCCTTAGGTTTAGCCATAAAATCCTTATACTGTGAACATCATCATTTTCTTTTTCCAAAGTGTATAGTTGATCTTGTCAAAGACATGTATCTTGATACTGCTTAATTTCTGAGCACTCACTCTTCCAAGATCTTTATCTGTTTTTTTGAGATTTTGCTCTGATACCACTTGTTAGATATTAAGTGCAATGAAATATAACACACATGGGGGGTGAATGTGTTTCTTGGATTTTAACCTCTTTTAAAACTGTTTGACTTATAGATTAACAAAGCAGTTATGAATTATAGAGATATAATGTTAATATCCAAAAAATCAGTTAATTATATTAATTAAGTTTGTCTTGGTACAAATCTGCGTTATTAGAAATAAGAATTGTGCTACAAACTTGAGAGAGAATACAAGATTTTTCGAGATCTGTTTATTACTTCTAAACTAAGCACCTGTGCATGCTTTATAGACCAATAATGTAATGACCCCAATTTTTGGGAATTTTTGAAACCCTGATGAATAGTAACTTTTGCTGACTATGCTGATTAAGGAAAATTATCAGACCACGCTATATAGGAGTGCTGTTATAAAAATTCTAAGATCGTATTAGTATTCCATAAAGTAAATGAGTGTATGTGAAGGTCGTTATAATTCGAATCCGGACACTTTGATTTTTCCCGAAAATCCAGCAGATACCGAAAGAATTGAGTATAAGGTAACATGATTAAAAGGATTTAAATTCAAGGATTATAAGAGAGGATCATAAAAGGAATATAAAATATTGAGAAAGGTTTAGGGGAACCCAAGTAATAAGATCCCGGATATGATCCCTCAAACGATGAACGAAAACGAAAGTTAAGCGAACCGTATAACAGATAAGTGGTCATTAACCAAGTAATTAAGCACTAATCAAGGTATTAGACCAATATGAGATCATCAAGCCTTAAAGAATTGATATGTGGCAAGTTAATTACATAAGGAAGGTGATGTAAGCATGGTTAATAGATATTTGTGCAAGTTGACAAGTAACCAAGCTAAACACCACACAAATCACCAAGACAAATCAAAGAAGCATTCTCCTTCATTCTTCTTCTCTTGCTCACGGGTTTTCTTCAAAAAAGCAAGGAGAAATTTCCAAAGTTCATCATCCAAGAAAGCATAAGTTCTTAGGTTGGTTTGGTTGGATTCTATAATTATAAACTTAGTTATACCATGAATCTAAGCTCTTGATTTCAAGGATTTCATGGCTAATCAATTCTCTAAAGTTTTGAGTGAATAACGCAAATCGTCAAGCGTATAAGTGACTGTTAGGGTATGAGTGAGTTTTGACTAGTTTCTTAAGCGACCATGGTCTAATTCGGGCTTATGTTGTTGTTCATATGTTACCGGACCCACTCTAAGCTTAAGTCTACCCCGAAACGCTCAGGCAAGTTTTCTACCCATTATACTGTTGTTGTGATGTAAATATATTGATGCATTATCTTGAGATAAGTGCATGACTGTTATTAGCATGTCGTGAAATCTTGATATTCTATTATCAATTCAAATACTTATAAACTGCATAATACCTATGCTAGAGATAAGCAGTAGTTGCGTATACCCTTAGTATAGGGGACCCAAAGGTGAACATTTTTCTAAACCGGGAGTCGATGTTCCCGAATATAATATATATATATATATAGTTTTATATAACTATTAATCGAATAAGGTATATTTGATGGTTTTGAATAATAATTAAACTTATTTTTGATTATTCAAATAAGGATCGTACTTTCGTAGAAGTATATCTTTTGTTATTTATTATTCGTATCAAGTATGAGTTTAGAAACTTCTACTTCAATTATTTTTATAAATATTATCCTTTATGGGAATATTATTTATATAATACTATTCAGATATTTTCTAATATATCGGGACTGATTAATTTTATTAAATCATCATTACTCTAAACATTCTTTAAAATGTTTTCGAGCCTTCAAAATGATTTTAAAAGTTAGAGCGGATCCCAAAACTCGTTTTCAAATTTAAGATCTCCCTTTTGAAGGAGACTTGAATACTCGCTCAAAAATCTAGGGGATCTGGCTCTGTGGTGTATTTTATATTCACAACGAGGTTGCTGTTTTGAGAAAACAATTAGATTACTTGCCCAATGTCCTGGAAGTAAGTTCATCTAATTGAGTCGGCATAAGCAACATGCCGGGGTACGGTATATGAAGGTGTAAGAGGCTGGGTGACAGTCCATCCACACATGAGTGGTCGGGTAATGGTCTAGCGCGAGGTCCTAATACGGCCAGGGTGATGACCGGTGAGGAATTCATCCATCTAAAGTAGAAAATGTTACTTAATGGGTATCTTTGCCTGATCAGCAAGATATCGAGTTTATGCCAATTTTTCTTCTTTCCAAATTCATTGGGTATTATAACTCTGTTTATACTTTTCATAACAGAGGGTTTTAAGAAATGTATGAGAGATATATATATAGGTGTATATATATATCGGGAATTAATGAAGTATCTAGTAACTTCATTTCTTTAAATGATATTTCAAAGATTTAATCTATTCAAGTCTTATATTGTAGTCTCATCTATGTGATGAACTTTTGAAACTGATTATTCCTTGAACGGTCCTAGTTCAAGTAGTATTCGGAAAAAATATAAGTATATTGGAGTATCTTGTAACTTCATCTTTTCAACTTATATGTAGTAAATGATTATCTTATGCATGACAAAGATTTTCAGAAAAACGTTGAGACAAGGTTAGATATATGAGATCACCTTGCAACGATATTTTTATACAGTTATAAACTGGAACTCTGTGTATATTATGCATGGAAGAGGACTTCCAAGATTTTGAAAAGTATATATACATATATACTGAATATTTTGTGACTTAGTCGCGTTAAGATATCAAACTTGGTTCATTTCTGCTTGACCAAGACTTTTATGAGTACTATGAAGATGTTCATATATTGTTAATTATTATACATGTTATTTCGGTGGGCTTGTTGCTCACCCTTGATTTATTCTTTCATAACACAACAACAGCTAGACAAGATGAACCTGACCAAGTTCCCAATTCACGAGTGGATAGGAAATGTTTCGTAGTAACCTGTAGGCGTTGATGCCATTGTAGCTGAGGTAGGAACTACCAATAAGCTAGATTTTCAACTGTTGATGTACCAGACTTATGTATATTTATGAACTGTAATAATGGCAAAGAAAATGTAAATTTATTCAAAAACCCTTTTAAGGTGTAATGGTTTATAGTGTGGAATAAAATGACTTGTGTTATTTTTGGTATTCATCTCTGAGACTATAACTTGTGGTGTGTGTGTATATTGTGGGGTCACAGTACACAGTAGTTGGTTGTTTATTAAGATTAAGTGTTATTAAGGGAAATGGAACTCATGATAACCCGGATCCCCGACCCCGGATTGGGGGTGTTACAGAAATGGTATAAGAGCTAAGTGTTATAAACCTCAGAGATGATGCGTCATTAAAATGATAAGTTCACTAAGATAATAAGAACTCTTGCCAAGTTCATAGTCGGACTACCTAACGTAGTACTGACAATTAAAACCCTTATGGGAACCCTTATAAATATCGTGATAGTAACATAGTTCATTAACGTATAGGGCAGCGGGGCACCGAACCCTGAGTTCAGGAGCATCAGCATGAGGATGTTTTACTACATGTTAAAATATCAGATTATGAATCCGATAGAGTACCCTAACGAGGGACCTGATGAGATTCATATTGAGAATGTTACGGTTGAGGATGTTATCTCAGAAGAGATTATTGTTGAGGAGGATCTCGTGGAGGATCATGATAAGACTGAAGAGATGATCATTGAGGAATTGAGGATCGTAGTCAGGGCAACTACCAGAGCCAGGATGGTCGCAAGGGCGGCACGAGAGGATGGAGAGTTACCAAGGGCACAATGAATAGTGAGGGCAGATGGAGCGGGGCCTTCTATGGCACCAGTTATGCCAGTATACGAACCTCTCCAGGAAGTTCCTGTAGACATCCATGAGGTTCCACCAATTCTTGTTCCCTCCCCTATACAGAGCCCAACACCTACTGAGGAAATTCCACCTTTATCTCCTGCACCATTGTCACCTGATACCGTGCTTGTTTATCCATTTGGATCTCCTGGGTCTGCACCTCCTGTACCCCATGGAATGCTATATGCTACCGTTCAGGCTTCTCTTATCGCTGATTATCATATGACTTTGGGTGGCCCGTCTGAGGCCCGTAATATTAGGAGTGATCTGTTGGATCGACTTACTACACCAAGGATTGAGGGCGGGGTACTTCCGTCAGGATTAGCTTATAGCATGGACAGGATTGAGGCTACCACCCGAATTACAGCTAGAGGCCATCTTGAGGGTCAGATTGATTCAACTCTACTTGCGACTATCTTAGACCTCATCACCTCTTTGATGGAGCAGGTTAGGGATGTCATGCGTGCCCACATTTCTTGATCCATAGTAGTGTGCAGAGCCAGAGCGATCAGACAAGAATTTTCATGCAACACCACTTTTGGAGGATTAGCCTAAGTTATGAATGATTAGTTTTTAATGACTAGATGATTATCTGTGGTACTACTTTTGGGATATAAGCGATCAGATCAAATGATGTAATTCTCTTTCATGTGTTTAGTTGTTGTACCCTCGAACAAATGGTTATGTATATATTTGCTCCTTTCAGTTCAAATCAGTTTGCTTGTGATATGTTCATATTGTTAATTGCACTCATAACACTTAAAGAATGTCATGAAGTTTATAGAACATGAGAATTCATAATTTATGATCATGTAAGAACTATACGAGGGAAAGACTTAAGCAAAGTAAGTAAGACAAATATAAAGAGATTCTCAATTTTTTCCCAAGCATTATGCCCCCACGAGGAATAAGATTTGGGGCAAACCCTGAATGTGATAATAAGGGAGGTCGTAATCAAGATGTAAGGAACCCAGGACATAATGAAGTGGAAAATGAGGATTTTAACATATAAGATAACCTCAATTATGGGAAAAGAATGAAACATTTCTTACTGAGAAAATAAAAATTGAGCAAGTTAGGGAGAACCAGGACGGTACTCCTATGGGGAAATTCATAGACCTGCCTAAACAAAACTTATACTTTTACCCCCAACCACCACCCTAAGGAAACAATGTGGTGGGAAATTCTTTCAGGACCTTTAAGTCGCTATGTTCTCAGAGTTCCAAGGAACAAGTTGACCCAGTCGAGGCAAGAGCCTTGCTAAAAGAAATAGAGAAATCATTTGAGATTCTAAATGATTGACGAAGCACAAAAGACTATTTTGCCACTTACCTTCCTAAGAGAGAGGCCACCCGCTGGTGGAAGGCTAAGGAAGATAGAGAGATAGTGTAGAAGTTTTAAAACCAGGCCATAGGCGGACAAGTATGATGAATCATGAATCTAGGTTGTGAAAGTCGTCGAGGTTCATCTGAAGGACACGAATCCAGAATGATGGGATGTTTGAAATCAATGCTTATGTTGTGTTGGTTCATGAAATGGTTGTAATAGAAACGAAAATAAAAGACTGAAAGGGGGAGGGAGTATAAAGGGATATAAATGAAATAAAGTTGAGAAGTGATAAGGGAGTTAGGTATGGGAAACCCTAAGACACCCTTGCAATAAATATAGAGAAGTGTGTCATCATCAGCGCGATGATGACTGATCATGAGATAAATTCAAGGTTGAAGGCGTAAGCGATACATATAATTAATCCCTTTTAAGTTGGGAGTATTTGATGAAACTCTGAAATAGATCGATGGATTAATAAGGGAACACGGATGGACTGAGGAGACAAGAAATTAAGAAATTGGGTGAAGGAAGTAACTTTTAAAAATGTGAAGTTTATAGAACACCTATGACTTGATTCCCAAAAGGGAGACACCAAGTATTAAAGATATCTCAACATTGAGATGACTGTTGAGATAAACAACAAAAGTAAATGAGGATTTAGTAAAAAGAAGTTCACGTTGAACACGACCAATATCTTCCAGAACATCCATGTTATCATTACCAAATCAGGCAAGAAAAGCGGATAACCGTTGTTATCTTTTGGAGGCCAGATGGATTGACCTCAGTTTGAATAAGGATGCTATTTTGAAATTAGGTATAGACTATCGAGGTGGGAATGATTGAATAAGATACCCTTATCAGGATGTAAGTACCTTTTTTAAAGGTGGAATTAAGGATAGAACCTCGATAACTTGAGATGAACCATGGGGGGAATGCATAAAGGTTGGAATTTCACCCTTAATGGGGACATTATGAGTTTGGGTGGTACGGAATGAAGGACTAAGGCAACAACAACCTTTAAAGATCAGTGGAGAAAGTTTTCAGAACTATATAGACAATGGTTCTAGTATTAGTAAATGGTATCTTGATATGCCCTGTACCTAGGGAGTACAGGAGGAATGATTTAAGGATAACCTTGGAGAAGTTACAAAAAGAGAGGTGATATTTAAGTTTTTCCAAATAGAAATTTGGTAAAGGAAATATGACGTAATAATAATAATGCCAAGTGGGGCACGTGTTAAACCATGAAAAAGTATGGATCGAACCAATAAAGGTAAAAAATGTTCAAGGAAATTAGGACCTAAGATAAAAGACGTCTTGAGTATGATCGAGAGTCAGTCGTGACAATGTTAACCTCTAAAGACCGAGGAAAGAACTTTTGGAAAAATGGTGATATTTTTTTTTCTTACCAAAGCGTAAGGAAGAGCATTTTCGCACAAGCAGTGATTGGAAATGAGATAGAAAATTTAGTTGGAGATCGTTCAAAAGACATTGATTATAATGAACTATAACTATCAGGAAAGGCTAATGAGGTGGCCGACACTCTAAGTGCAAGAGAGCAATTATAGGCGCTCGTGCCAGAGGAATACAATGATGATGGTTAAAGTTGTGAAGGTTGTATTATGGTGTGAAAGATTGGCATTCCTTCTGATGATTGTGCGATACACAATCGTAATAGTAGTTTGGTAAAGATTTAATTCATGTAATCGCCGTGAGCGGGCTATCTATCTTAGAAGGTCCTATCTTGAGAATAAGCCAGGACCATATTTCAAAAAGGACTAAACAAACCTTTGAGTTAAGTCTTCTATTGAAGGCATATGATTAAGAATGGTATTAACCGGCTATCGTTACTTTGATTGAAACTCTTCTGCAATTTTATCTACTTCATGTCATGAATGTACGTCAGGATCTGGAGTGTTCTTCATGAATCGTGATTATGTTACCTCCTTAAAAGATTTTGATACGGCAGGTATGGACTCCGTATGATTAGATATTAAGATTCCGAGGAAAACGAATGACTACAGTAGGTCAGTGATGGACCATAGTAATGCAACAATGATTTTGCGAGTAGTGAGCCGATTACTACCGTAAGAGTTGTATTAGAATGGATGTTGAGATTGAGTACCACTAATCGGGTCGTGGTGATGTATAAGTAATTATTGATAGACCAACTAAGTCGAACATTTACCTATGATATATTTATTCATTCTTATTGATAAAGAGTAGTATTACTATACGAAGAAGGTTACTGTTGGATTTTTAAACGCAGCGGGGCGTGGCAAAACACTTTTACACACACAAAATCCAAATAAAAGCATATAAATCATGAATAAAAATTCGAGGGATCGAATCTAACCTTTTAAATTAATTCGGAGACAACGATCAGAGATCCTTAGCAGTTGCTCCTCAAGTGTGAAGCACTCCACCGGTATCCACCAAGAAAACGACTTTTAGGAGGAGGAGGAGGTGGAGAGAATTTGGTTTTCTAAAACTTTTGGGTTTCTGGGGTTCCAATAAAATAGGGTCTATAATAGTGTATTTATAGGCAAAATTTTCAGCTGAAATTTTCCCATAAATATTATTATTATTATCCCATTTATTATTCTCATTAATAATTAAAACACCTTTTAATTATTAATCCTTTTTCTAAACACTTTAGAAATTAATTCTCTCTCTTGATTTAATTTCCAAAAATTAAATCCTTAATTAATAATATTAAGAACTTTTCTTAATTAATTTATAATCAATTAAATCTTATTTAATCAATTATTAAATTTGCCAATTAATTATTTATTTCACAAATAAATAATTATTAGCCATTATTAATTAATTCCTCCACAAAAAAAAATCATTCTCTTTTTATGGTGTGACCCTATAGGTTCAATATTAAGCCGGTAGTAGAAATAAATAATAATAAAACTATTTTATCATTATTTATATAAATTCTCTAATTTATTAAATATGATTAATTAATTAATCACATTTATTCTACATCGTGAGTGATGCTTTTCAACATATCGCGACTATCCGGATAATATGAATTCACTACTTAGAATACCAAGAACCTGTCAGTGAATAGTTACCGTACAATAAACTCCTTCTACCCTACAATGTCCCGATTAAATACAAGACATGGAACTCGTGTCAAGCCTATCTAATTCAATCACTTGCTTACCATTTACTATGCGTAGTTCTATGCAAATTAGAAACTCCTTTCTAATTTCATTTACTCTGGCCAGAGATTCCTGAACTAGCATCAGTGGATCAGCCTTGAACATTCACTTCCTTCACTGGAAGGGGTAGATCCTTTATTGATCATACACTATCTTCGTGTACAAATTCCTATACCCAGAAGAGCCCTAATAATTGTCCCTGGAGACTAAGAACTAAACCAAAGCATAGTTCATTGTACACAAGATGACTATGATGACCTCAAGTCTAAGGATACTTGTACAACTATCACTAAGCGAACAACTGCTGACACGTGAGTGAACTCCATCAGTTATTCAGCTGGGCGAGTCATGTTCAGTGAACTTATTCTATAATAAGCACCTACATACTAGCTATAGTGTCACCACACAAATATCTATGAGAACAGACATCCTTCATAATGAAGCAAACATAGTATGTACCGATCTTTGCGGATTATTAATTACCAGTTAGTAATCCTATGACCAGGAACTATTTAAGTTTAGAGTTATCATCTTTTTAGGTCTCACTATTATGATCTCATCATAATCCATAAAAAGCTTTACTCTAAACTATGGTATATCTTATTTAAACACTTAAATAGATAAAGCCCGTAATAAAAACAAAACAAGTCTTTATTAATATCAATGAAATCAAAACAGATTACATAAAAGTTATTCCTAAATCCTAATACATGATTGGACTTAGGACATATTCCTTTCAATCTCCCACTTGAACTAAAGCCAATCACTCTGGTATCTAATACCCATCTCATCTTTATGACGATCAAAGTGACTTTCAAAAAGTAGCTTTGTGAGTGGGTCTGCTATGTTGTTATGTGTGTCAACTCTAATTCAATACAATACAAGAAATGTTACCGCGCTCCCACTAACCCTTTTGTAGACACATGGTTCATCCACGTTTTTGATAAAATCAAACTCTTTGATTGTCTCATCAAAACGGATGTTCCATCTACGAGAAGCTTGCTTTAAACCACATTAATCGCAAGCAAAATCCGAACTGATTTTAACAGGGCTACATGTAAAAAGTTTCATCAAAGTCAATCCATTGCCTTTGTTTGAATCCTTTTCCCAAAAGCCTGGCCTTATAGGTCTCCACCTGGCCATCTGCTATAATCTATCTTTTGTATACCGTATACATAGATTCCATTCTGGATTTCATGGCACTATGCCATTTCTCTGAGTCAACACTACTCATAGCCTCATTATAGGTCACAGGGTCGTCATCATCAAATGATTGACAACTCGTTGTCATTCTCAATGACAAGGCCATATTACCTCTCAGGTTGGCGAGACACTCTCCCTGACCTTTGAATGGGCTATTCCACAAAAGGTTGTTTAGTCAGAACAGGTGTTTCCACTCGATCTGTAGTAGTTTGTGCTTCTTGAACTTCATCAAGTTCAATTTTGCTCCCACTGTTTCTTTCAAGGATAAACTCCTTTTCAAAGAAGGTAGCATGTCTGGATACAAACACCCGATGATCGGTGCAAAAGTAATACCCTAAAGTCTCTTTAGGATATCCCACAAAACTACATCTTACGGATCGATATTCCAGCTTATCTGGGTCAACTTTCTTGACATAAGCTGGACATCCCCAAATCTTAACGTGTTTAAGACTCAGTTTCCTTTCTTTCCATATCTCATACGGAGTTTAAGGAACAGATTTGGAAGGCACCTTATTCAGTAAATATGTTGAGGTTTCCAATGCATAACCCCATAGGAATACTGGAAGATTTGCATAGCTCATCATGGATCGAACAATGTCTAACAAAGTTCAATTTTTCCTTTCAGATACCAATCTGGAGGAGTCCACTGGGAGACTATACCATTTATTTTGAGATAATCTAGAAACTCTCCATTCAAGTATTCACCACCTCGATCTAATCGAAGAGTTATAATACTATGTTTGGTTGTTTCTCCACTTCATACTTGTATTCTTTGAAGTTTTCAAAGGCCTCAGACTTGTGTTTCATCAAACACATATCCGAATCCAGATCTATCATCTATAAAAGTAATGAAGTATGAAAATCCACCCATGGCTTGCGTAGACATTGGTCCACATACATCTGTGTGTACCATTCCTAGCAAATTTGCAGCCCTCTCTCCATGTCTACTAAATGGAGACTGCAATGCCACTATAAAGTGAGATTTTCATCATTCCTTTTCTTTTATTAGTTTGTTCAATCTGAAATAAATTATGTCACATACATACATACCATTATTTAAAGCACCACGTCCATAAAGAATATTATCTCCAAGAATAGAACATTCATTATTCTCAATAATAAATGAAAATCCAGCCAAGTCTAACATGGGAATAATATTCCTCACAATCGAGGGAACAAAATAACAATTATTTCAAAAAATAGTCTTGCCCGTAGGCCTATGTAAATGAAATGATTCTACATCTTCAGCAGCAACTCTTGCTCCATTTCCATCAGTAGAATCACCTCCTCTTCCTCAAGAGTCCTACTTCTCCTTGGTCCCTGCAACAAATTGCAGATATGAGAACCACAGGCGGTATCTAATACCCAAGTAGAAATAACATATTCACTTCTATCATGAACATACCTGAATCAGAAGCGGTAGTCTCACTACCCTTCTTCTTCAATTCTGCAAGGTAAACCTTGTAGTTCCTCTTCCAGTGCCCCACCTTGTTACAATGAAAGCAAACAAATTTGCTCTTGGGGTCTTCAGCTTTTGGTGGAACCGGCGTTTTCTCACCTACTTTCTTCTTCTTGGAAGAGTTCCTCTTCCTTTTCTTAGGATTGGAACCTTCACCAATTAGAAGAACAGAACTCTTCTTAGGGGAAAAATTCGATTCCGCAGTCTTCAACATGTTGTGGAGTTCAGGCAGGCTGACATCCAACTTATTCATGTGAAAGTTCACAACAAACTGCGAGAACGAACTCGGAAGCGATTGCAAGACCAAGTCTTGGCTCAGCTCCCCATCCATGGCAAAACCAAGTTGTCCAAGACGTTCAATCAAATCGATCATCTTAAGTACATGGTCATTCACAGATGATCCCTCAGACATCCTATAACCGAACAACTCCTTCGATATCTCATATCGAGTTGTCCTCCCCGCCACATCATACAACTCTTGTAGATGTATGAGGATAGTGTGAGCATCCATATGCTCATGTTGCTTCTGTAGCTCAATGTTCATGGAAGCTAGCATGATGCATTGAGCAACATTTGCATCATCTATCCACCTACGATGCACAACATGTTCATCATTATGTGCATCACTAGCAGGTTCAGTAGGCTTAGGTGAGTCAATCACGTATTCCAGCTTCTCAATCCTGAGAACAATTCTCAAGTTTCGAAGCCAGTCTGCATAATTAGGACCAGTCAATTTGTGAGCATCTAGTATGCTCCTGAGTGATAGTGCAGAAGACATAACGTACAAAGTAAATCTGTAAATGATAAACACATAACAACACTTAGCAAATATTCGATTTCATTTCAAAACACTATATGAATCGGGTCTTTATTCATAAGTGGCTCCCACTAGTTTTCCTAATTTATTCAACCCCCTACGTGAAAAATTAAGCATTCATAATGCTAGTGGGAATAGGGATCCTACATTCCATTACACAACCCCGGCTGTAGCACGAACCGCCATGCAATGTTCAATAGGCAGACAACTCTTGTCAATTACATCTCATGTTATTCCCTAATCAAACTTTAGCCTCTTGAATAATTGAGTCTCGGCTATAGCACGACAAACTCAATATTCTAAGTCAAGTCAAACCCAACATTCCGTACAGTTGAATCAGTCCCCAAAGGCCCACGGCTGTAGCACGTACCGACCTTTAGATTCTTATTCAATGTACACATCTCTATGTAATAGACAAGTATTTCTTATTTCGAAATCAAAGCCCTCGGCTGTAGCACGAACCGACAATGATTCAAAAATAAGAACTACTTTTCTATCATGTTGGAAGGCTATGACCGACACAAGCCCGTTGTATCATTGGCCAATTACTACTTGATATTATTTAATTTTAGAGGGATTATATTATGTTACAATCATAATCATATTATAAAGAAATTCTTCCTTTTAAATTAAATATTTCAAATCAATAATCAATAATCAGATGATTCCCAGATCGGGTGGAGCATTGTCAAGAGGCGTCACTTAATAACCCTTTCTTACAGATAGAAATCTGTTGTTGACAGAATCATCATTTCTCTCATATCGAAAATTCATATTCAATTACATGTTTCATAAACACAAGAATCTCATGATTGTATTCATAATATTATTATTAAGGTTATGAAACAATTTCACTATACTAGGTTGTCTAACAAACGCCTTATGTTCATTCAAGTTCACCTAAATCTATCATCGCATGATAAACTAAGCATATATCACATATATCAACATGAATAAACATCAAGGTAGGCATGTTATATCATCTAGCACATTAGTCTAAGCATTATACATCTCTATGTATCACATGAAGCATTTAAAAGCAACTAAAACAGTTAAAAACAGCTTAAAAACACCTCTGTTAGCTATAAACAGTTCGAAACAATTACCTAAAATATCATATAATATACCATTAGAAGCGTCTCAAAAAGACGAATCCAACGGCACCAAAATCGCCCAATTCTGAGCTGCCACGCGCCCGCACGCGCCAAAACAATTTCCCCCACGCGCGCCCGCACGCGCCAAAACAATTTCCCCCACACGCGCTCCATGCGCCCCATCCCCTATGCTGATGTCAGCACGACGTCACCAGCGCGTGTCTTCCACGCGCCCGCGTGGCACGCCGGCGCGTGAGCCCCACGCGCGCGTGGTCGACGCGCGGTCCTCTATCCTTTTCAGTCAGCCGCTGTTTTTCTCTTCTCGATCCCCGTGCCGCCGTCTGACATTCTCTGCCTTCTTTCTTTCCGTGCACAACAGCACAGACAACAACAAGCATATTTGCAGATGTACAGATAATACAAATATATATATATATATATATACTATATATACATATAATTATACTTATTAAATTACGAATTTAATTTTAACAACTTCAAAAATTCATAATAAAAAATCTATACATCCTAAAATTATGAAAAAATACCCAGACGATCTACAACACTTGTAGAACCCAGATCAACATTCAAAATTATTCTGAGAAACGATTTCTCATCAGACAAAATTAATCCATGATATAACTTGTAAAAATCATAATTAATTCATACAAGCACATAAAATTATGAAATTTTTACCACAGATCTATATGCATACAACCTATGCTCTGATACCATTTTTGGATTTTTAACGCAGCGGGGCATGGCAAAACACTTTTACACACACAAAATCAAAATTAAAGCATATAAATCGTGAATAAAAATTTGAGGGATCGAATCTAACCTTTTAAATTAATTCGGAGACAACGATCAGAGATCCTTAGCAGTTGCTCCTCAAGTGTGAAGCACTCCACCAGTATCCACCAAGAAAACGACTTTTAGGAGGAGGAGGAGGTGGAGAGAATTTGGTTTTCTAAAACTTTTGGGTTTCTGGGGTTCCAATAAAATAGGGTCTATAATAGTGTATTTATAGGCAAAATTTTCAGCTGAAATTTTCCCATAAATATTATTATTATTATCCCATTTATTATTCTCATTAATAATTAAAACACCTTTTAATTATTAATCCTTTTTCTAAACACTTTAGAAATTAATTCTCTCTCTTGATTTAATTTCCAAAAATTAAATCCTTAATTAATAATATTAAGAACTTTTTTTAATTAATTTATAATCAATTACATCTCATTTAATCAATTATTAAATTTGCCAATTAATTATTTATTTCACAAATAAATAATTATTAGCCATTATTAATTAATTCCTCCACAAAAAAAATCATTCTCTTTTTATGGTGTGACCCTGTAGGTTCAATATTAAGCCGGTAGTAGAAATAAATAATAATAAAACTATTTTATCATTATTTATATAAATTCTTTAATTTATTAAATATGATTAATTAATTAATCACATTTATTCTACATCGTGAGTGATGCTTTTCAACATATCGCGACTATCCGGATAATATGAATTCACTGCTTAGAATACCAAGAACCTGTCAGTGAATAGTTACCGTACAATAAACTCCTTCTACCCTACAATGTCCCGATTAAATACAAGGCATGGAACTCGTGTCAAGCCTATCTAATTCAATCACTTTCTTACCATTTACTATGCGTAGTTCTATGCAAATTAGAAACTCCTTTCTAATTTCATTTACTCTGGCCAGAGATTCCTGAACTAGCATAAGTGGATCAGCCTTGAACATTCGCTTCCTTCACTGGAAGGGGTAGATCCTTTATTGATCATACACTATCTTCGTGTACAAATTCCTATACCCAGAAGAGCCCTAATAATTATCCCTGGAGACTAAGAACTAAACCAAAGCATAGTTCATTGTACACAAGATGACTATGATGATCTCAAGTCTAAGGATACTTGTACAACTATCACTAAGCGAACAACTGCTGACACGTGAGTGAACTCCATCAGTTATTCAGCTGGGCGAGTCATGTTCAGTGAACTTATTCTATAATAAGCACCTACATACTAGCTATAGTGTCACCACACAAATGTCTATGAGAACAGACATCCTTCATAATGAAGCAAGCATAGTATGTACCGATCTTTGCGGATTATTAATTACCAGTTAGTAATCCTATGACCAGGAACTATTTAAGTTTAGAGTTATCATCTTTTTAGGTCTCACTATTATGATCTCATCATAATCCATAAAAAGCTTTACTCTAAACTATGGTATATCTTATTTAAACACTTAAATAGATAAAGCCCGTAATAAAAACAAAATAAGTTTTTATTAATATCAATGAAATCAAAACAGATTACATAAAAGTTATTCCTAAATCCTAATACATGATTGGACTTAGGACATATTCCTTTCAGTTACGGTATAACAATGGATTCTAGTAACAATGATGTCTAGAATGATATCCGAGATTCGATTTTCGCTGTCGAGGGATTTTCAACGGTGATTGTTTATAAACTTGAGCAAGAGCATGGGTCCATAGAATGATGGACGGAATAGCAAAAATATTTAGGCATGTGAAATACGATGCGATAATATTTGATGTTCAGATATATACATATATATGTTTTTTTTCTCCTGTGATAAACCTTTATAGTTCAGGGGTAGACTCCAAGCTAGATGTTTTGTGGCAATATTTTTTTATATAATTCTATTAAATTCTTTCTTTTCTCTTCTTTTCATTTTCGTGTAAACTGAGAAGAATAACCCTTCCAGAAGGGGGGGGGTATTGCCGAATGACTATATATCTGTGTGATAGAAGCCTAGTAGGATACCACATGTTGTTTAATTGCTTGTCAAGTACTAAAGGCTGGCCACCTTCTGTACTAACTATGCAATAGAACAAGTGTTCATGATCATAGTGATCTCTCAATTAATTCTTTTACTTCTATATGATTGATCAAACTTTGGAAGATGAAAGCGGCTAGAGATGAAGTGGTATTAGTACGGTGTTATTCCGAATCTAACGCGTTTATGATACTAAGGTTGACGCGGTTATTAAAAGGTTATCGAACGCTAATGAGTAAAAGTGTAACCAGTATAATATTAGGTATGAAAGATAGTAACGATTACGAACTAAAAAAGAGTGTGTATTGAGAAGCAAAAGCTATAATGCTAGAAGCTATGATGAGAGTCTGTGCAATAGACTTGAAAGAATTTGGAAAGATCACTTAACGCGGATTGAGTTTTCTTACGATAATAGATCGTATGTCATTATCGAGATGTCGCCTTATGAGATCCTTGAGGGAAGACAATGTCGATCTCCCTTATGTTAGGATGAAGTTGTAGAGCGTAAGATGCTCGGACCAGCAGTGGTCCAAAGGACCAAGGATATAATAGATCTAATCAGAGGACGGCCGGTAGTAGCCCAAGATAGACATAAGAAGTATGCTGATTTGACAACAAAAGGATAAAGAGTATGAAGTAGGGGACCTAGTGCTGTTAAAGGTATCCCCTTGGAAAGCCTTGGAAAGGATTGATGAGGTTCGGATAGAAAGGAAAGCTAAGTCCACGATTTGTTGGACCCTTGGATATATTAAGATGTATTGGGAAGTTATCAAATGAACTAGCCCTACCCCCGAACCTGCAACAAGTGCGCAATAAGTTCCAAGTATCGATGTTAAGGAAGTATGATCCAGAGGTGAGACACATAGGGGAATATGAACACGTAAACCTGCCACCAGACTTAACCTATGTGGAGCAACCAGTGAGGGTTATGAATCAAAAAGGAACAAGTGCGTAGGAACATGGTTATCAAACTAGTTAGAGTTTGGTGGTAGAACCACCATGTGGGAAAATTGACTTGGGAGTTAGAAAGTGCAATGCTAGAAAAGTATCCCCAACTGTTTTCTATCTGATTCCGGGACGGAATCCTTTTAAGGAGGGGAGACTGTAATAACCCCAATTTTTGGAAATTTTTGAAACCCTGATGAATAGTAACTTTTGCTGACTATGCTGATTAAGGAAAATTATCAGACCACGCTATATAGGAGTACTGTTATGAAAATTCTAAGATCGTATTTGTATTCCATAAAGTAAATGAGTGTATGTAAAGGTCGTTATAATTCGAATCCGGACACTTTGATTTTTCTCGAAAATCCACCAGATACCGAAAGAATTGAGTATAAGGTAACATGATTAAAAGGATTTAAGTTCAAGGATTATAAGAGAGGATCATAGAAGGAATATAAAATATTGAGAAAGGTTTAAGGGAACCCAAGTAATAAGATCCCGGATATGATCCCTCAAACGACGATCGAAAATGAAAGTTAAGCGAACTGTATAACAGATAAGCGGTCATTAGCCAAGTAATTAAGCACTAATCAAGGAATTAGACCAATATCAGATCATCAAGCCTTAGGGAATTGACATGTGGCAAGTTAATGACATAAGGAAGGTGATATAAGCATGGTTAATAGATATTTGTGCAAGTTGACAAGTAACCAAGCTAAACACACCACACAAATCACCAAGACAAATCAAAGAAGCATTCTCCTTCATTCTTCTTCTCTTGATCACGGTTTTTCTTCAAAAAAGCAAGGAGAAATTTCCAAAGTTAATCATCCAAGAAAGCATAAGTTCCTAGGTTGGTTTGGTTGGATTCTATAATTATAAACTTAGTTATACCATGAATCTAAGCTCTTGATTTCAAGGATTTTATGGCTAATCAATTCTCTAAAGTTTTGAGTGAATAGTGATTTCAAAACTTTTACTTTGTGTTCTTGAATTCTTTTACAAGATCAAGCTTGTAGGAGGTTAGATCAAGGCTCCCTAAGGCTTCCTAGCAACTTATCACCCACCAAGGAAGGTATAAACTTCAAACCCTAACCTTTACTTTATTTGATTAGTAAGTTTAATGGTTGGTTTTTTTTGAATGAGAATCATGGATTATGATTATTTGTAGTTTGGTGTGATTTGGAAGTGATTTGGTAATTGAATCTTGGTTTTTGGATAATGAGTCTTGATTAAGTTTATAGGTCTTGTTTGTGGTTGAATGAGTTGGAAAACTTGGGATTAGGGACTGACTTTTCCTTGATCTAAGTTGTGTTTGATTTATTATTTATGGTTGGGTGGTTGTAGTGAATTGGTAAGGAATTGGAGTAGTATAATTATTGGTAATCGCGTAAACATAGCCGTCGCAATGCTCGTTTTCATTCAACTTCTTATAGTTAGTGTTCGGGACAGAAAGCTCACTGACCAATCTGTAACTTTTCCATGTTTATCTAGATCGTGTAATAAGCTTTGTTTCGGTATGTGGTTCGCTTAGATCCGATGTACGGTTTAGGAGAAATGACCGTTTTAAGTAACGGCGTTTCGCGAGCGAACCATTACACCTCTCTTAACTTTGAAACCTTGTTTAAGTCCCTTAAAAGACTAATTGGATTACGAAACAATTATGTAGGATTAATTGGTCAGTTGGTAGAGTATTCGCGAGGGAATCGCCTTAAGATTCGTAACGGTTAATTTATTAAAATTAGTGGAGCCAAGTGTACGCGAGCGAATAACGCAAATCGTCAAGCGTATAAGTGACCGTTAGGGTATGTGTGAGTTTTGACTAGTTTCTTAAGCGACCATGGTCTAATTCTGGCTTATGTTGTTGTTCATAGGTTATCGGACCCACTCTAAGCTTAAGTCTACCCCGAAACGCTCATGCAAGTTTTCTACCCGTTATACTGTTGTTGTGATGTAAATATATTAATGTATTATCTTGAGATAAGTGCATGACTGTTATTAGCATGTTGTGAAATCTTGATATTCTATTATCAATTCAAATACTTATAAACTGCATAATACCTATGCTAGAGATAAGCAGTAGTTGTGTATACCCTTAGTATAGGGGACCCAAAGGTGAACATTTTTCTAAACCGGGAGTCGATGTTCCCGAGTATAATATATATATATATATATATAGTTTTCTATAACTATTAATCGAATAAGGTATATTCGATGGTTTTGAATAATAATTAAACTTATTTTCGATTATTCAAATATGGATCCTACTTTCGTATAAGTATATCTTTTGTTATTTATTATTCGTTTCAAGTATGAATTTTAAAACTTCTACTTCAATTATTTTTATAAATATTATCCTTTATGGGAATATTATTTAAATAATAATATTTAGATATTTTCTAATATATCGGGACTAATTTATTTTATTAAAACATCATTACTCTAAATATTCTTTAAAATGTTTTCGAGCCTTCAAAATGATTTTAAAAGTTAGAGCGGATCCCAAAACTCGTTTTCAAATTTAAGATCTCCCTTTCGAAGGAGACTTGAATACTCGCTCAAAAATCTAAGGGATCTGGCTCTGTGGTGTATTTTATATTCACAACGAGGTTACTGTTTTGAGAAAACAATTTGATTACTTTCCCAATGTTCGAGAAGTAAGTCCATCTAATTGAGTCGGCATAAGCGACAGGCCGGGGTACGGTATATGAAGGTGTAAGAGGCTGGGTGACAGTCCATCCACACATGAGTGGTTGGGTAACGGTCTAGTGCGAGGTCCTAATATGGCCAGGGTGATGACCGGTGAGGATACATCCATCTATAGTAGAAAATGTTAATTAATGGGTATCTTTGCCTGATCAGCAAGATATCGGGTTTATGCCAAAGTTTTCTTCTTTCCAAATTCATTGGGTATTCTAACTCTGTTTATACTTTTCATAACAGAGGGTTTTAAGAAATGTATGAGATATATATATAGGTATATATATATCGGGAATTAATGAAGTATCTAGTAACTTCATTTCTTTAAATGATATTTCAAAGATTGAATCTATTCAAGTCTTATCTTGTAGTTTCATCTATGTGATGAACTTTTGAAACTGATTATACCTTGAACGGTGGTAGTTCAAGTAGTATTCGGAAAAGATATAAGTATATTGGAGTATCTTGTAACTTCATCTTTTCAACTTATATGTAGTAAATGATTATCTTATGCATGACAAAGATTTTCAGAAAAACGTTGAGACAAGGTTAGATATATGAGATCACCTTACAACGATATTTTTATACAGTTATAAACTGGAATTCTGTGTATATTATGCATGGAAGAGGACTTCCAAGATTTTGAAAAGTATATATACATATATACTGAATATTTTGCGACTTAGTCGCGTTAGGATATCAAATTTGGTTCATTTCTGCTTGACCAAGACTTTCATGAGTACTATGAAGATGCTCATATATTGTTAATTATTATACATGTTATTTCGGCGGGCTTGTTGCTCACCCTTACTTTATTCTTTCATCACACAACAATAGCTAGACAAGATGAATAGGACCAAGCTCCCAATTCGCGAGCGGATAGGAAATGTTTCGCAGTTTCCTGTAGGCGTTGATGCCGCTGTAGTTGAGGTAGGAACTACCAATAGGCTAGGTTTTCAACTGTTGATGTACCAGACTTATGTATATTTATGAACTGTAATAATGGTAAAGAAAATGTAAATTTATTCAGAAACCCTTTTAAGGTGTAATGGTTTATAATTGTGTAATAAAATGACTTGTGTTATTTTTGGTATTCATCTCTGAGACTATAACTTGTGGTGTGTGTGTATATTGTGGGGTCACAGTACGCATTAGTTGGTTGTTTATTAAGATTGAGTGTTATAAAGGGAAATGGAACTCGTGACAACCCGGATCCTCGACCCCGGATTTAGGGGTGTTACAAACTTCACGGGTTTATAAACCTTCCACTTAAATGTACTAACACGGTTTTTAAAGCTATCCTGTCTATTTCATTTTCTGGTGTTAGCAAATCTGTTCAGAATCTTGTAGGTCTGTGACCATCCTTTGTCCATTGAATCTTGGCCCTTAATCTTGTATTCTTCAAGCTGCTTTTGTAGTCTTTCCAATTTAGTGAATGAATTGTTTTTTAACCGATAATCTTGAACTTGTATGCATTCTGAATTATGAGATAGGTTGTCGAGTTCTCCTTTTATTCTTTCGATAAGTGACATATCGATAAGTGAAATGGCTTATCGATATCTCCAGTTCTCGACAAATATAAATGACTTGTCGAGGTCTTTAGTTCTTGACATGTAGAATAACTTGTCGACATCTCTAGTTCTCGATATAAGCTTTTGACTTGACGAAATCTTGAGTTCTCTATATGAGGATTTGGCTTGTCGATATCTCTAGATCACTACATGCAGAAATGACTTGTCGATATATCTAGTTCTCTATATAGGAAATTTGACTTGTCGATATCTGAGATCTCTACATGTAAATTGACTTATCGATATATCTAGGGACTTCTCGATAAGTCATTTTGGACTTCTCGACAAACTTCTCGATATCCCTTGATCTGTGACTTGTCGATATCTGACTTAGAACATTTTTTCTAGAACAGTTTTATTCAAATCCAAGCTACTACACTTTTCTCTGAGGAATGATCAAGATTTGATCTTCTTCCAGAGTTTATTCCTTAACTTGAAGGTAGTTCACAGAAAATCCCCCAGTCTAATCTACTAAACACTTTTATAGACTCAAGGAATAGAATTACAGAATACAAATATAGATTATAATACAACTTATCCTTAGGGCTGTCAGTATAACTTAGTCTTGTTATATATAGGCATGTCTTGCACAAAATTTCGTAATGATGTTTCTTGAGTTTGTAACAATGTTAAGTAGACTAGACTAGAGTATTTTCAGTAAACTGCCAACAAGCTAGGAATAAGTTTTTGGAAAAAGATCAAGCCTGATCATGCCTCAGAATCAAGATAAAATGCTTGGTGAAGAATAAAGATGTGGGTTGAAAAATATTCTAAGTCAATTGTCAAGAAGTCACATATCAAGTTATATCGAGAAGTCTATTGAGAAGTCAGATATACTTGTAGAGAAGTCAGATACACTTGTAGAGATGTCACTCTGCTTGTGGAGAAGTCTTTATACTTGTAGAGAAGTCAAAAATATATGTAGAGAAGTGGAGATATCGATAATTCAAAAGTATATGTAGAGAACTGGAGATATTAACAAGTCAAAAATACATGTAGAGAATTGGAGATATCGACAAGTCAAAACTGCATATAGAGAACTGGAGATACCGACAAGTCAAATTACATATAGAGAACTAGAGATATCGATAAGTCATAACTCTTGTAGAGAAGTGAATATTTCGACAAGTCATTCTACATGTCGATATGAGACGTCTCTATATAGTAATAAAGATCTCGATAACAACTCAAATTATAGAATGCAAGCAACTTGAAGATTCAAGATTATCAGTTAACAAACCTTTTTATCATTGAAATGGAAAGTCTAAAAACGCAGCTCGAGGAGTGCAAGATCAAGGGTCAAGATAAAATGGACAAAGGAGTGTCACAGACCTAGAAGATTATATGCAAATTTTCTGCAGTTAAAAATGGATATAAACAAAAGGACTTTAAAAATTATGTTAGTCTATTTTAGTGCAAGTTTTGTAAACTGTGCATATTGATATATAAATCATGCCACGAGTCCTTAGTTCAGAAGTAACAAAACATATCTAGAAATCTTGTATTCTCTAAAGAGAAGTAGATGAGTTCTTACTATTGAAGAACACATATTTGTAGCACAACTAATTTGATATAAATATAATCAAGTGAGTTTTGATAATTGTGATTCTGTCTTTATAGTTATTTTATTATAACTACACTTACTTTGTCTATTAAGTTCAAGTAGCCAAACACTCTTATCTTGATTATCTTAAAAATACTCAACATAGTTTTTAAGTAAGAAAAATCAATAAAACACATTCACCCCCTTCTATGTGCATTTCATACCTAACAAGTGGTATCGGAGCAAAGTCTGAAAGTAAACAGGTTAGATCTTGGAAGTATAAATGAACATAAACTTAGAATTATCAAGATTCATGTCTTTGAAAAAGTGAACTACATTCTATGGAATAAAACAAATGATGTTGTTCATCAGGATGGCTCATCCACTATATCTTGAAATTCTCAAGAATGGACCCTGCATTCCTATGGTAAGAGTACTTGAAACAACTAAAAATGATATAGGTATTTCTGGTAACTATGCTCCTAAAGATCCATCTACATACACTGAACCAGAAAAGGATAATATTTTACTTGACAATAGCTTGCAACTCATTCTAATTGAATCTCTTGATAATGTCATGTATAACAACATTAACAATTGTTAGTCAGCCAAGCGGATCTGGGAAAAGATAGAGATTCTGTGTGAAGGTAATGAGGAAATAAGGTCAAACTAGAAAAGAATTCTGATCTCACAATATGATGGTTTCATGGCTAAAACTAAAGAAGGCATTACTGAGGATTTTAAAAGGTTCAACAAATTGACAAATGACTTGAAGTTACATGATAAGTTCTATGAAGCTGAGGAGGTTAACCTAAAATTCTTGCTCACTTTTCCTAACCATTTTGAACAAAAGATCTCTGAAATAAGAGAAGGGAGAGATGTAGGGAGAATAACTTTGGAGGTTTCATATGATTACATGCTATGTGAATCACATGCTACCTTTTTACAATTTTCAATGCCATGACTAGATATAAACAATCGGGTAAACATTGAGACATATAGTTACGTCGATTGAGTTTGGTTTTGTTAATTGAACTAGTACTATTGTTATAGAATTGAGTAGCAATGAGCACAGTCAGGTGTTAGACTGAGTTGGTAGCCAACAGTTATAAGCCGAGGTTATAGTGAAAAGTTATGTAGCATACGAGGAAAGTTTTCTCCCCTATTCTAAATTCAGAATAATGAATTGTTTTATTTATTCTTATACCAGATGCAAGTTTTCTATACTATTCTAATTTCAGAATAGTTTATCATTTTACATATCAGATTGCTCAATTATGATCATGCAAGTATTCCTTATCTATTCTACTTCCAGAATAGTTCATTGTTTTACATATTCAAAATTGTATAATTGTTTATAAATATTCTTGTGATGCGGTACATACAGAAAGTCAGTGAATTATTGAAATCCTTTTATTCTAGTAATCATTCTGCTAGAACAAATCTTTTGGTTTGATAGATAGTGAATAGCTATACTATCCAGATATATTCTATACAGTGGAACTTTGTTATGTAATTAGAGAATAACTATTTATTATAGTTATCTCTCCATCAGTTGTTGCGGGTACTCCGGACCGTGTGAAATGAGGAGTTATATTGTTAAGGATGCCATTTGATTCGACTCGTTTAATTAAAAATGTTTTTATGGATTGGATGGATGCTTAAGAGGCCGTGGCGGCGGTCCAGTATGGGCTATGGATTATACTTGGTTATAATACCTTGCTAGGCCAATATGTGTCTTGGGTTCCCCTTTGTTTAGTTTTCTATGCTTCGGAATACCGGTGTTGCTCCGCGGCTGATCATCGGCGGCAACACACCATCGTTCGAGGATTCCAATCTAAAATATAAAAGTGTTTTTTATCATAAAAGCTTATATTAGCTTTTGATTTTGTTCAGATATTGTTGTTCGATTTTATTCTTTAGATATATTGTTGTTATTGTTCAAGCATAAGTTATATAGTGCTTGTTGAACATTTCTTTCGCTCATACTTGTTTATTATTCTAATATTTCAGCTAGACCAGAGCAGGCCCGTGTTCCAGGTTTGATCAGGAGTCGTATGCTTGTAAATAGTTTTGGTGTGTCTTTCAGGTAGACTGTTTTGGGATGCTTGACTAGGCTAGTGGTTTGTAATAAAATCTGAATAATTTATAAAACTAAATAGACTTATGGGTTGTAATAACATTTGGTTTGTAGTAGTGCCTGTTTCATACTATAACATGTGATTGATCCAGTTGCATGCAAGGGGTCATATTTATTATTTTATTATGCTGTGCATTTTATAATATTGTTTATCGGTTAGTGACTCTCAAACCTAGACCCCAGATTTGAGGGCATTACAGGTTGGCATCAGAGCTTGAGGTTATGGTCACTGAAACAGGCCTATGTGTTGTCTTAAGTAAGTCATATGGAGATCATATAAGATAAGCGCGTGTTGTTTAACTCTTATTGAGTTTAGTTCAGGTTGTTGGTTTGACCTATAGTCAAGTTATTCTGGTTTCTTGTTTTACGTTTAGCATTAGGCCTTTGTGCCGTTGTTTTGTTATCGAATTCTCGAGGTTAGTAAGAAATGATGAAAGAGGTTGCAAGGTTGTTTGGCAGCCCTATCCACTATTTGTTGGTTTATTTGAGATTATTGAGCAAGAGTTGGAAGATTTTGACAATTCCTTGTTTTTTTCTTTGTATTATAATTCTTTGAGATAGTAAGCAGGATTATGTGATAATCATGTCACATGTGTTAATATGTTAGAAAGTTCATAATAATTTGGTAGGAAGTTCATGCATGAGAGTTTTGAAATGCTAAAGGATTGATACATATTTGACACCATGCTTGACAAATTATTATATAAGTTGCTTATTTTCTTACCAGAATAATGGCACCGAAGAAGAAGAGTAAGTTATGCGAGGATTATACCGAAAGTCATACAGATCTAGCAGTTGTCCAGATGTTGGGACTGATACAGCAACATGTGTTACATCTTACTCAGCAGCAATAGCAGCAGCAACAACTAGCAGCTCCACCTACGATGACTTTGAAGAATTTTCAAGCTGTAATCCACCCGAGTTTAAGGGAAGTGCTGACCCCGTGGAAGCCAATGCATGGCTTAAAGAAATTGAGAAAGCTTTTGACTTAGTCAGAGCATGAGTTGAACAGAAGACCAAATTTTCCAGTTACTTTTCCACGAACTAACCCCGAGCAAGGTATACAGATCTGCTCTATAAACTGGATCCAAGGTATACATTGGCCTAATTCGACCACAAATCTGGTCTTACCACGAATCTGGTCCACATAAAGAAAACTATCCAATTTTAAAACAGTTAAGTATGATAAACAGTATAATTCAATAAAATAAGATCATAATCAACAGTGACAAAACATTTGTATAAAAGCGTAATGCAATTTATGAGTATCACATGGGTATATCAAGGTATGTATGAGGAATGGCCTCCAGCCTATAGGAGAATCAGGTATTAGATGAAAAATGATTTCAAAAGGTTTAGTTCTTTGATTTTACAAGGTATAATTGAGTATAAAAGTTTCTGTATGTTCAAGCAATTCTATTCCAGTGTTTGGTGTATGATGGATATGTATTTGTGGAGTAGTATCGTATTTGTGTGGTTTAGTATTTGGTAAATTAACAATGGATAGTTTACAAAGAATAAGGCTTACAGCTCAAAGATCAGGTGATGTGATCCGGGTTCAAGGCTGAATAATTCAAAGCACTTACAATATAAAGCTGAACTGTAATATCCGGGATATATCGTATAATTATTTTTGCTAATAAATTTTTATTATATGTGTTCAGTATCTATTTTGTAAATTATTTGTTAAGTGTTAAATGTGCTTGGCTGTTTAAAAATAATATTAATTGAGTATTCTAATTTTTATATGTCCAAAATTAAATATAGATAATTGTCATATCTTCCTAATTATTTTAATGTTGATTTATGAATTTATAGGAATCATATAAATTTTATAAAATCTTTTTCCGGGCATTTAAAATCTATTTTATAAAAACGGGAACCAACCGACGTCATCCGTTTTTATGTTTTTATAACCCGAAACTCTTCCGAAAACTCCTTTCTAACCTAATTGCAATATTCCGAGCATTTTCCATGTTTTGACTTTTTCTATCCGGCGTACGGTTTGTCCTGTGCGGGTCCCGACGCAATATTTTCGATACATTATTCGTTTCGATAAATCAATAAAACTCGTATTTTTGATAAACGAGAGCTTTTTATTAAACTATCACAATTATCACCTCGTAATACGTGTAACCAGGCGCTGAGACCAAGACCGCAGTACAAATTGTACTGATTTGGATAATTTATAAACGGTACCGTTTAGATCAGTTTTTATTTATAAACGTACCGTTTTAAATCCGGAATGATCCAACGGGATACTAATTTCCCGTAATTATAAATAGCCTTTACCGTATTTTATTTTGTACCAGAAATCATTTGCAAACAGTATTTACAGAGTTTTTACAGAGAAAATACTATAATTCTATTTTGTTCTTCGTAATCAAACACAAATTCAGAGGTGTTATCGATATCCGATTTTGGCGTACATATACTCAAAACGAAGCTACTGAAATCTAGAATCCAAATCTTCCATCAATTTCAACCCAGAAATATCAGGTGATTTTCTATTTAATTATTTATATTCGAATTTCTTGGTATTTAAATTATGAATTTTTGTTCGAGAGGTTGTTTGTATGATTTGATGATTGCATGTTGTAAAGATCGTCTTCCTGATGATTTTGATATATTATATGTGTGATTTGGAGTTCAGTTTCGTGTTCAATTTGGTGTTTGATTTTCGAAATTGTAAATTAGGGTTTATGAATGTTATGAATGTTTCCAATTGATTTTAGGCGTTTGTAACACCCCCAAATCCGGGGCCGGGGATCCGAGTTGTCACGAGTTCCATTTCCCTTAATAACACTCAATCTTAATAAACAATCAACTACTCTGTACTGTGACCCCACAATAAACACACACACACCACAAGTTATAGTCTCAGAGATGAATATCCAAAAATAACACGAGTCATTTTATTCCAAAATTATATGCCATTACACCTTAAAAGGGTTTCTGAATAAATTTACATTTCTTTGCCATTATTACAATTGATAAAGATACATAAGTCTGGTACATCAAAAGTTGAAAGCCTAGCCTATTGGTAGTTCCTACCTCAGCTACAGCGACATCAACGCCTATAGGAAACTGCAGAACGTTTCCTATCCGCTCGCGAATTGGGAGCTTGGTCCTGTTCATCTTGTCTATCTGATGTTGTGTGATGAAAGAAGAAAGCAAGGGTGAGCAACAAGCCCACCGAAATAATATGTATAATAATTAACAATATATGAGCATTCTCATAGTACTCATGAAAGTCTTGGTCAAGAAGAAATGAACCAAGCTGATATCTTAACGCGACCAAGTCGCAAAATATTCAGTATATATATACATATACTTTTCACAATCTTTGAAATCCTCTGACATGTATAATATACACGGAGTTCCAGTTTATAACTGTATAAAAAATATCGTTGCAAGGTGATCTGATGTATCTAACCTTGTCTTAATATTTTTCTGAAAATCTTTGACATGCACAAGATAATCATTTACTAGATATAAGTTTAAAAGATGAAGTTACAAGATACTTCAATATACTTATATCTTTTCCGAATACTACTTGAACTACCACCGTTAAATGTATAAATAGTTCATCCCATAGATTAAGCTACGAGACAAAACTTGTATAGAATCAATCTTTAAAATATCATCAAAATAAAATGAAGTTACGAGATACTTCATTTGATGCAAACATCATTTTGAAAACTTGACCCTGCCAACACTCAACAATCGCCCAACCGTAGCCTTTCTATCGAAGTGCTCTGGGTAGTGTTGCAGAAATATCCAATTGGATGATGAACTCATTATGGGAGTTTACCGCGCCAGGAAGACCACTTACGATGATCAGTCGTAGTAGTGCAACCCCACCATTTTCTACATGTAGAGGAGAACCTGTCGGATTTACTTGTCAACCGAACACTCGACTCCTAAGGAATGTACCGTTTTGCGGAACTTCCAGGCCATTTGGGCCAATATAATAAGGCGGGGCCGGCGCCACTCGACCACTTACGCCACTCCTAGTTCAGATGAAATCCATGACTCTGAAACGTAAAGCTCGTCCCCCCTTTCCCCAAGTAGAAACTTGTTGATACGGCTCCACCAAGAAGTCGTATCTAGTTGGAAAGGAAAACTCACCGATATTTCCCAGGCGATGCCTGTTAATGGATTAACTTGTTCCAAGAATTTTACTTCCCGAGTATTGGGTAAGTAATCAAAAACTCTTTTATCAAAATAGCAACCTCGTTGTGAATATAAAACACACCACAGAGCCGGATCCCTCAGGTTTTGAGCGAATATTTAAATCCCCTTTGAAAGGAAGATCTTAAATATAAAATGAGTTTTGGGATCCGCTCTAACTTTTAAAATCATTTTGAAGACTCGCAAAATATTTTTAGGAATGTTTGGAGTGATGCTGATTTACTAAAATAAATCAGTCCCGATATATTAGGAAATATCTGAATATTATTATTTAAATAATATCCTCATAAAGAATAATCTTTATAAAAATAATTGAAGTAGAAGTTTTAAAACTTATACTTGCAATGAATATTAAATAACCAAAGATATACTTATACGAAAGTATTATCTTTATTTGAATAATCAAAAGTGAGTTTGATTATCGATACATTATTCCTTAATAAAATAAAGAATAATAATTAGTAAATAATTGGAGTCATAAGTCCTTGAATGAATATTCAAATAATAATATCCATTAATAAAATAAGCGGAGTCATAAGCCCTCGAATGAATATTCAAAATAATATTCAATAATAAAATCAACGGAGTCATAAGGCCTCGAATGAATATTCAAAATAATATTCAATAATAAAATAAACGGGGTCATAAGCCCTCGAATGAATATTCAAAATAATATTCAATAATAAAATAAACGGGGTCATAAGCCTTCGAATGAATATTCAAAATAATATTCAATAATAAAATAAACGGTGTCATAAGCCCTCGAATGAATATTCAAAATAATATTCATTAATAAAATAAGGTTATCGAATAAACCTTATTTGATTCATAGTTTTAAAAACTATTCATATATATATAAATATATGTATATTATACTCGGGAGCATCGACTCCCGGTTTTAGAAAAAAGTTCACCTTTGGGTCCCCTATACTAAGGGTATATGCAAATTACCGCTTATCTCTAGCATAGGTATTATCAACTGAATCAACAGATATATGTATCAAGAATACGAAACAGGCATGCATATATACCATATCACATGCTACAATATATCGCAAGAATTTTCTAATTAACCATCATGCATCTATCACAAGATAATGCATATACATATGTATACATCACAACAACAGTATAACGGATAGAAAACTTGCCTGAGTGCTCCCGGATAGACTTAAGCTTAGAGTGGGTCCGATAACCTATAAACAACAACATAAGTCGGAATTAAACCCCGGTCGCTTAAGAAACTAGACTTTAACCATTTAGAGTCCTAACGTTCGCTTTCGTGCTTAAAGATTCACTTAAGTCGCTCGAGTACCCTCGGCTCCACCATTTTTAATAAATTAATCATTAAGGGTTTTAAGACGATTCTTTCGCGAGTACCTTACCAACTGCCTAATCCACTTTAAATAAATGTTTCATACCCCAATTAGTCAATTAAGGTCCTTAACAAAGGTTGCAAAGTAAGGCGAGGGGTAATGGTTCGGTCGCGAAACGCCGTTACTTAAAACGGTCGTTTCTCCTAAACCGTACATCGGATTCAAGCGTACCACATATCAAAACGAAGCTCGTAACATGAACTATCTAAAAATGTCAATGGTCAAAACCTAACAGTGAGTTCAACGGTTCTGATGTTAAGAACAAAAACAGTCTATGGTAAATCGGGCATTACGACGGCTATGTTTACGCGATTTCCCAAAATTTTACCAAACCAATTCAACACCAAACCATCACCAATCAATCCCAATACAACCATATGACAATATCACTCATCAACCACTTTAAACCATTTAAACCAAGCCCAAATCATACCATGAATCATCAAGAACAACTAGTGCTACTCTTAACTCCCAAAATCAACAAAAACACTTAACAACTAAGATCTTAACATGACAAAACAACTACTACACTTAATCTATCATTCCATCATCATAATCATTTTATACCAAACAACATAATGCTAAGATAATTTAGAGTTATACCTTCCTTGAAGCTTTTAATCAATGAAAGATCCTTGGAATGCCCATGGAAGCCTTGATCTATGCTTAAGCTACCTTGAACTTTCATAAAAATCAAGAAAACCAAAGTGATTTCTTGAAGGTTAATATTCACCATCTTCTTCCTTGATTTATTGGAAGAGATTGTGAAGGAATTAGAAGCTTAAACTTATAGGATATCCATATCCATGTACAAGGAACCTTAGATAATTACCTCACTAATTAACAAGGCTTGGATCTTAAATTTTGGAATTTTATTCTTTGAAAAAGAAGAAAAGCCGAGAGCTCTTCTTGAATATGGAAGTGTTTTGTGTTTTTTGATTTGTTTGCTTGGTTGCTAGCTTTTGTTTTTGATTAATTACCTTTTTACCCATGAAAAATTGTGTGGTTATTAATCAACCACACCTCCTTCCCTTATGTCATGCTTAGGTCATCATGTGATGTCACCTTGTTACACTTGTCTTCCTCTTGTTGGTGTGATGACATCATCATCCACTAACCCCTTGATTAACTCCTAATTACTTGGCTAATGACCGCTGATCTGTTATGCGGTTCGCTTAACTTTCGTTTTCATTTATCGTTTGAGGGATCATACCCGGGATCTTATTACTTAGGTTTCCTTCACCTTTCTTAATACATTATATTCCTTTTATGATCCTCTCTTATAATCCTTGAATTTAAATCCTTTTTATTCTGTTACCTTATACTCAATTCTTTCTGTATCTGGTAGATTTTCGGGAAAAATCAAAGTGTTCGGATTTGGATTCTGACGATCTTTACATACACTTATATACCACATAGAGTACAAATAATATCCCAGAAGATCAATAAAAGAACCCCTACATAGTGTGGCATGAAAAGTTTTCTTATTCAGCATAATGAGCAAAACACTATTCATAAGGGTTTCCAAAAATTTCAAAAAAAATTGGGGTTATTACAGCGTTTATTCGTTAGGGGTTATTAGCTTAAACGGTTTACGTCAACAAATAGATCGTGGAATAAGGATTTGTTTGGTATATACATGACTAACAGAGGATAGCTATATGTGGCTCGTCGAAAAATTGTGCAGACCGGCGGCGGAATTTTCAGATTAAGATTCCGGCCGTTTCGTTAGGTGGTTGTCACTCCCGATCCCATATTCGTGTTCCTGGAGGTTTTAACTTCATTTTCTGTGACTCTGGTTGATTTCTGGGTTGTCGAGATGTCACCGGAGAAGCTCGGGGTCGCCATTAATGGCGACCGCCGGCGACAGGGCGGGGATGATGGCAAAACTGCCATTTGACCCCCAAGTTTGTGATACTTGCAACTTAGTCCCTGACGTTTTAAAAATTTATAAAAATTCGATTTCTGTTTTATTTATTTTCAAAAACCGGATTTCTTTTTAATAAAATGAATTTAAAAATAGTTTTAATTATTTTAAATTCCAAAAATTATTTATTTTATTTCTAAAATTCTTCTGTAATTTAAAAATAAATCTAGATTACTTAATTAATTAATTTTAATTAATAATTAATTAATTAATTGATCAATTAATTATATTAATTGGTTAATTAGTTTAATTATTTATTAATTGATGTTAATTGATTATTTAATTAGATTTAATTATTTTTAAATGATTTAAAAATTCCGAAAAATAGTTTCGAGCTTTAAAATATTATTTTAAATTGTTTTCAAGGCTCGATAATTATTATAAAATTTTTGAAGCCAGATTTGGTCAACCGAACTCTGTTTATTACTCGGGAATTGATCCAATGACCCGTTTTAATTCCGAAAAATATTTTTAAAATCATTTTAAATACCTGAAAGCCTGTTTATGACCCAAGACTTCTTTATAAATAATATATCATTGATTATTCGACGTGTTATGTGCTATATGTGACTTGTTGGTTAACTGTCAGTCTACATGTTCGGTGTTTATTTGTTTATAGCGTAACTTTCAATCCGTTAATCGGATTCGGGTGAAACGAAGGGTAGTTGAAACCTTATGACGTCCATGTGACGATCAAAATATTGTGAGATGAATATTGATAGATGCTTATGATGCCTAGCAGAGTAAGCAAGGCGTAGGAAAGAGAATCAGGTGATCAGAAAGTAGAATTGATATGTAGAAAATACAACAAGTGATCAGAGGATAGAAGCGAGGCATAGGAGAAGCAGACGAGTGGTTGTTGAATAGAGTCATTAGACGAGTACAAGTGAAGTTAAAATCGATTATGATAAGGCAAGTACTTCTAAATCTTTCTCGAGATATATTGCAAATATTTCTAAATTCTCTTGTGACATATTGTTAATATTCAATATAGCTCTATTTTATATTGGAAATACTTTGAATCCTTCAGCCTTGAACCTGAGCCACATTATTTGATCTTTGAGCCGTAAGCCTTATTCTTTGTGAACCATTTCTTGTTGATTTACCAGATACTAAACCACACAAATACGATACTACTCCATAAATATATACCCATCCTATACCAAACACTGGAACAAAATTGTTTAAATATATAGAAACTTTTATACTCAACCATACCTTGTGACATCAAAGAACAAAAACCTTGTACATACATTGTTCATCTAATACCTGATTCTCCTACAGGCTGGAGGCCATTTCTTTTATATACTTTGACATACCCTTTTTGGTACCCATGAATTTTCACCATGCTCTTATACAAATGTTTTATTGTTATTGATCATGATCTGGTTTTATTGAATTATATTATCTATCATATTGAACTGCTTTAGAATTAGATGGTTTTCTTTACGTGGACCAGATTCATGGTCAGACCATATCGATGGTCAAGTTAGGCCAATGTGTGCCTTGGATCCAGTAGTTAGAGCAGTGATGTGTGCTTTGCTCGGGGTTAATGCGTGACTGATCAGCAGCCTAACCTTGGTTTTAAAAACTTAAAATGAATATCCAATTCTATTGGTTGTTTAACAAGAAACTTAATTCCTTTGAATCATCTCGTTTAATTATTGTTTAACCTCAGTTATCGATAATATGACTTGCTGAGCTAGTTAGCTCACTCTTGCAAATCTTTTTACATATTTTACAGTTAAGAAGAATACAGTTGATAGCGAGGTTTCCCAGTTCGATGCGCGAGCTAGGATTCCAGATTGAGTCGGATCGAGCTAGCAGGAGCTTACTGCGGTAGTGAGATAACAAGATTGTAAGAATAATTTCATTATCAGTTGTAAGTGAAATTAGTTGGGATTTGGTACGTTATAATAAAAGTTAAGGTTGTGTCTTGTTTTCATAATTTAACCTGTTGCGATCCATTTTTTATGAAGCAGGGTCATTATAAATAATATTTCTTATACAAGTTAATATATTGTGTTTGTGTTGTGGACCCCAAACTTCTGACCCGGGTTTGGAGGGCGCCACAGGTTGGTATCAGAGCTACATGTTATAAGTCACTGAGACAAGCCTAGATTGTCGGGATTGGGTAGAGGGTTAAGATTAGGAATAGGAAATAGAAAGATAAGTCATCGTTAGGTTGAGTGCGACTGTATAATAGGTCTGCGACACGGTTCATGTTGCGATTCAGGATTCTTAACTAGCGACGTGACATCCAGGCAACGACAATGGCGGATCCTGATTTCCCGATATCATCCGATCGTTTGGAGCTTTCCGTTCAAGGATCGTCATCTTCTCTCAGATTTGATTTGCACCTTGTTCCTCCATCAGTATTAACGATACTACCTTCTGTTATGACAGTGGCACCTCTTCAAGCTATTCTACGCTATTCTATCACCTCTTGATACGAGACTATCTATTTAAGAACCTCCATCTGTTTATTCTTATTATACTGGACATTCAATTGCGAGTGTATCTCTTCAGTTTACCCTACACCCTGTTCTATACCCCAGTTTAAAACTTGTCCTATGAAGCAATTGTACCTACGAGGATGGATTCGGGAATTACAATAAATGGTGAGTATTTGAGATATAAGTAAAGGTGAGAAAAAGTTTAGAAGAAGATTTAAGTGTTTCAGAGGATAGCTGCTACCAGATTAAATGGGGCCACTAGTGAATAGACCACCCGTGATTAGCTTGTGGAATAGACTAGAGGAATTTTGAAAGCACTAGAGAGAAAAGTATAGATCTGGAATTTTTATAGAATTATATGATGGTGCTATGATAAATGTGATGTAAGCAGACTTTGTTTTATGAAATAGACTTGTTGGCTGTTGGATAGACTTGCTCCACTTAATGACTGCAAAGATGATGATAGGTGTACTACCAGTATGGGAGTTTTAGCCACGAATAAGACAATATGCAACTACAGCTGAAGTTTTTTTTTATCGATTAAGGAAAGTAATAGACCCATTAAAGGAGAGGAGATAAATGGAAGTGAATGTACCTATGTGTGATCATTTCTTTAATTTGGTATCTGGTTATAGGAAGGACAACAACCAACTCATATAGTAAGGACAACCGGAGGTGTGATTTTCAAAATTTTCAAAATTTTTAACAAGTTTTCGAAAAAGATTTTTCCTTACAAAATTTCTAAACACCTTTTTGGAATAAAATAAGTTTTAAACATTGATTATCAAGTTACTACGTGAGTTTCTTGCTTGTCAAAAGACTCGGATTAGTTGGAAGGATATTATTTTAGATTTAGTATTGTTAATTCAGAGGACGAAGTAATCCGCGATTATAAAGAAGTTGATTATTCCTAATAGTAAGGTGTAAGTATTGTTTGATAAGATTAACAACAGGACCAACGTACGGAGTAACTATTCATCCAATTACTGGGATTATCAGAGTTCAAGGAATTCATTGATTAAACGGAAGCTGAGCATGACCGAAGAAGATTGGGAAGATTTTCAGGCTTTTCTAAAAGAAGAATATTATTAATAAAAGGATCGTTATATTGAATGATTCATGGTTATTTTAAATTAAAAAGAGGGAACTCAAGGTTATCTGATAAGAACACCATTATGATCGAATTACTAAAGTATTATACGTGTAGGTGCGATATTAAAGATGCAAGATTTAACAAGTAAGAATCTACCATAATACTTAGTTGCGAAGACATTTTAGCATACTTCTAAAGTTATTATATGACACAATTGGGATATCATCGATCAAAATTGAAAGATGAATACCAGCGAAATATGGATGGTGACCAATGGTATCATTTTTGTCCTCAATATTATAGCATATGTTCCTTTTTAATTTCTAAAAATGTATGAACTCCTTTTCTTACTAAATTCTTTCTGACGATATCAAAACGGAGGATTTTGCATTCCTTTCAAATTTAATTGATCCCCTCAAGTTTTGTTTTCTGATTGGGACAAACCGTGTTATGATGAGACACTTTGTCGGAAAGACGAAGAGTCGGGTGGGACGCCACCTAATCATGTGCTGTATGCCATACGGTATGAAAGACTGGCCATCGTAAGTACCAATGTGGTTGTCTCATTCATATTCAAATCATTACTTCCTCTTTATTTTCAACTCTAAGTTTATTAAAATTGCGAATTCTTCTAGTTGTTTTGTGTTATAGTTATTCTTTGCAAGGGCTTTTCAAATAAAAGTCAACGTATTATACACCAAGCGGGCAAAGTCCCATCTACTCTCATGCATGGAAAGGAAACAAGGGCATATGGCGAGAATTGCAAATCACTAACCCGAGCCAGGGATGCACTAAGAGTCAAGGGGATCTACTTCAATAAGGAATACGTCTCCGAGAATGAGAATTTGCGATTTTCCTGAGAAATGTGTTATTTAGAATATAAATATGATGACGTGGATGATTATTGTGGATACCTTATGCGTTAAAGTATTGAAGGATGTGGGAGCAATTTGATCGTATATCTCTCAAGGTTTTATTAATAAGATGAGTTACCTGTCGAATTGATAAGATTATGATTGAGGATTAGCAAGTTAAGAACGTGCAATTATTGAATAAGTAAGTACCAATGGCGGAATCGATATTTCTGGTAATAGGTTGTGAAAAGTTGATACCATTTGAGATAAGAGGATTTGACATTATTTTAAGGAGTGGATTAACTATTCAAGTGTAATGTCAGGCAGACCGTCACGATAAAAGATAGTTCTGAAGATGCCAAGTGAGAACATGAAGAAGTTTAGAGGACAGAGGAGTGTAAAGAACTTGTTATGAATGATTTAAGATTACAATGACCAAAATATAAGTGCTATGGCAATTATAAATAAGAGTCAGGAGCAAACCGAACTTGAAGATTTTACAGCCTCAAGAAATTTTCCAGACAAGTTACCAATATTTCCTTTAGATAAAGAAAATGCGGTTGTGATTGATTTAGCACCTGAAATGAAGCTAGTGTTCAAAGCCCCGCACAGAATAGCACTAGATAAAATAAAGGAGTTACCAGAGCAAACACAGGAGATAATTAGAAAAGAAAGCAACGGGACCTAGCGTACCCCCTAAAGTGCACCGGCACGATTTGTTAATAAGAAAGATGGAAGTGTGAGATTATGTGTTGACTAGCGAAAGCTCAACAAGTTTACTCTCAAGAGCAGATATCTGTTACCTCGAACCAATGATTTATTTGATCAGATGAAGGAATCAAGGTATTTTTATAAAATTGATTCAAGACTGGGTATATTACCAAGTGAAGATTGAACTTATGGACATATCAAAGATAATTTTCAGAACTCAGTACTGTTGTTATAAAATTCTAGAAATATTATTGGGATGAACTGATATACCAGTGATATTGGATGAGTAGAATCTGGAAGGAGGAATCTGGATAAGATGTACTTGTGTTACTTAAGAAGAACCATGCAACCTATACAATGATAACCGAGGAGTCAAAGAAGAAAGAAGCGGTATGAAAAGTTTACCAGGTGAAAACTTTAATGGCAGGAAGTATAATTCCTAGCATAGATAGTCAGTGAGGAGGAGACCAAAAGGGGATTCAGCAGAAAAATTTAAAGATAGTATAAATGAAGAAAGACCAAAAACACCAACCAAAGTAAGAAGTTTTATTATTAGCCGGTTATTATCGGAAATTTGTTCAAGATTTCTTAAAAGTTGCAGTACCTTTGACAAAGCTAATCAGGAAAAGCAAGAAGTTTTTATTAAGTGGAGAAGGGTGAAGAAAGTTTTGCGAAGTTAAATGAAAGAATGGTTACGACACTTGTTTTATTAATTGGAAAGTATTAAGAAGATTTGATAAGTTTATAGTGATGCTTCTCATAAGGGAATCGGATGTGTGTCGATGCGGCACAATAAAGTATTGTATATGCATCCAGACAACCAAAACCTTATGAGCAGAAGTATCCTACTCACAAATTGGGACTAGTAGTAATAATATTCGCTTTGGGAGATTTGGGAAATATGATATATAGGGGGAAAGGTGTAAGATTTATACGGATCATAAAAAGTTTGAAGTATGAACTCCTGAGGAAAAGCAAATGTAGTGGCAAGAGATAAGAAAAAAGGGGAGAATGAACAGAGAGACTATACCAGAAGAATTATCTATGGAATTCTAGAAGTTGGAATTGGAAGTCAGGGTTTCTGATCCAAAAGGAGTAAGAATGTATAGTATGACTTTTCAATTGGAGTTGTTAGAAAGGATAAGGAAGTGTCGGGAAGAGATAATGGATCAGGATATAAATCGTGTGGTAGGTAAAGAATTGTGCACGCAAAAAAGGACGATCAAGGTATTCCTAGGTTTTCTTCTAGAATTTGGATTCCACCAGTGACGGAATTGAAGAATGAAATTTTACAGAAAGCTCATAATTCAAGGTATTCAATCCATCCAGGGAGTACCAAAATGTACAAAGATTTAAAGGAAAATTATTGGTGGCCAGATAGGAAGAGGGAAATTGCGGAATGGATTAGCAGATGTTATACATTTCAAAGAGTTAAAGTAAAGCATCAGAGATCAAGTGGGTTATTACAGCCATTGGAGGTTCCAGAGGGGAAGTGGGAGCATATTGATATAGATTTCATAGTTGGATTACCAAGGGTAAAAGCCAATCATGATGCCATCTGAGTTATAGTGGATAGACTTACCAAGTCAGCTCATTTTTTGTCTATAAATGAAAGATTTTCACTGGACAAGTCAGTTCATGTGTACTTAAAAAGAAATCATAATTTGTCATGGAGTTCCTGTGTCCAGCGTATCCGATCGAGATCCAAGATTTAATTCAAGATTTTGGAAGAATTTTCAAGAATGTTTGGGAACAGAACTGAATATGAGTACGGTTTACCATCCACAGACGGACGGCTAGAGTGAAAGAATGATCCAGACAATTGAAGATATGTTACGTGTTTGTGCTATTAATTTTAAAGGAAGTTGGGATGAGCATTTACCTCTAGTAGAATTTGCTTATAACAACAGTGTCACCCCAGTATGGGGATGCCACCCTACGAAGCTCTTTATAGACGTAAATTCAGATCTCCCATTTATTGGGACCAAGTAGGAGAACGCAAAATACTTGGACCTAAATTAGTACAGCAGACAAAGAAAGTTGTTGAAGTTATCCAGAAGAAATTGATAGCCGCACAGGACCATCGAAGGAAATATGTAGATCAATCAAGGAAAGACATAGAATTCGAAGAAGGAAGCCTAATATTACTGAAAGTATCACCGTGGAAGGGATTAACGAGATTTGAAAAGAAAGGAAAATTGAGCCTAAGATATGTCGGACCTTTTGAGATTCTAAAGGACGTTGGCAAGGTAGCTTACGAGTTGGCGTTACCTCCGTACATGGAGCACATTCACAATGTTTTTCATGTATCGATGCTTAAAAAGTATAATCCAGACTCCAGGCATGTAATAGAATATGAACCAATAGAGCTTCAGGCAGATTTGTCATATATAGAGAGAGTCCGATAGAGATTATAGAGGAAAGAGAGAAAGTATTGAGAAATAAAGTGGTAAAGTTAGTAAGAGTATGATTGAGAAACCCAAAGGTTGAAGAGTCAACCTAGGAGTTAGAAAGTGATATCAGAGAAAAGTACCCTCATTTATTTTCTTAGGAGATTCTGAGGACAGAATCCTTTTAAGGGGGGAAGGATATAATATCCGGGATATATCGTATAATTATTTTTGCTAATAAATAATGTTAGGTCACACACTGTAGAGGGGGTGAATACAGTGTAAAGTACAATCAAATCGAACTTTAATATCTCAAGTAACAGAAAACAAACTTTATTGAAACAAAAAACTCTGTTACAGTATGGAACTGTTACCTCTCAGTGATGAACAAATATCATGAGAGCTGCTAGGGTTATAATAAATAATCTTCTCGAATATGATAACACTTATAGTGTAAACCCTATGTCTTTGTTTATATACTACACAGTTACAAGATAATCTCTAATTGATATGGAATATAATTTTGCTTCCTAAAACATATCAATCAGATATCTTTTCTTCCAAGTATTCTATTCTTCATAGAATTCCTTCTTCATGCATATCTCTTCTTATGTTTATCTTGATCTTCTTTCCTTTAATCAGCTACTGTCCTTATCTGAACGTCCTTCATCACTTAAGTTCTGATATCCATCTTCTGATGATTATCTCCTGATAATATAAGTACTGATATCCTTAAGTCCTGACTTCCAGTAAGTACTGATTTATCCTGTTTAAGTATGATCTGAAAACTAAACATAAATCATATTAACCATGACATTATCAAATATATCTAACAATCTCCCCCAACTTGTAAATTCGCATAATATACAAGTTTAACAAATATTTGATGATGTCAAAAACATTAAGTACAAATGCATGAGAATTAGACTAGATAACTACAACTTACAGTCCTTAAAGCTTTACCAATATTTAAATTCTGATAACAGCTTCAGTCTGTACAAATATCAGAATTTAAGCAGTTGTAGATCTTGACTTGGCTTCATCTTCTGATCTCTCTGATGTCAGGAGTTGTTCTGAGATAGTTCTTCAACAAACATCTCTCAGCATATCTAAGTTCATCAATCATCCTCCTTTTAGCATCTTTAAGCTCTGCAGTATCTTCACCAATTTGAAAGATTGCAGCCCTGAGATCATTAATCTTAGCTTTTCTTATATCCTGATCCAGTCTGTTTTGCTTTAGTGAATCCTGGTAGGAGTTTCTTTGATCTATCTTCTGATTTCAAGTTAACTTGAGCTATGTCAAAGGTTACTTGCTTCTTCAAAATATCAGAACTTACTGTCTCTTGACTCTGAACAACTTGAGCCATGTCAGAGGTTGTCTTAAAAACTTTTCTTGAAGTCAGAGCAAGATCATCCTTTTCATCAGTGATTTCTTCATTCACAGGAGGCTCATAAACCTTGATAGGTTCACCAACCTTTTCTTTACCCTTGGATCTTGGATCTATCTGCGGTTGTGATTTAGCCAATGTTGCTTCAGTATTTGTCCTTTCTTTTATCACAATGCCTTTGAGTTTTGGAAGTATCTTTTTACCAGAAGCTTCAGATTTAGATGTGACTTTCTCTGATTTAAGTCCGGCTTCTTCTTCTATTAAACTCTCCAAGTCCATTCCTGGATTTTCCTGAAGAAATAACTGTCTTGACATTTCTTCATCAAGATCTAAAAGTTCATCAGAACTTATCCTTTTACCAGTAGCAGAACTAATTCTTTTCCCAGTATCAGAACTTGTCCTGTGACTTGTGATTTCAGCTTTTCTTGATGAGAAATCTCTACTTGACTATGACCTCTACCCATTCCTGAGTTTCCTTGATCATCCTTCTCATCATCCTTCCCTTTCAGTGTCTTTCCAGTCTTGCATTTGGACTTAATTACTTTCTCCCCCTTTTTGGCATCAGCAGGTAGTAGAAGAGAGACAAGCAATTCCACTGAGGCTTGCATTTCAGTAAGTTGAGATTGCTGAGAAGCTTGATTTTTCAGAATATCATCAATCTGAGCTTGTTGTTTCTCTTGAGTCTTTTCAATATAAGCAATCCTGTCAAAGGTAGGTTTGAAGAACTGTTTCTTATCAATCTTGTGAACTTGATCTTGTTTGATAAATTCTTCCCGAATCTTGTGTAGCTCTGTATGAGTAGTTGAATGAAGACCTTGTAGATGTTTAGTACTCAATGCAGTGACTCTAAGCTGTGTTTTGAAATCATCAGTAATTAACATCTCATCAGCTTTAGTCAAGTGCTCAGCAAGATGCTTTGCAGTTGGAACACAGGAAACTGAGTTTCATTCCTTAGTCCACTCCTGTCCTGCAGGAGTTTCACTCTAAGGCACTGGTGCTTCTCTGGTAACAAACTTCTTATCAAGTTTAGATTTAAGAACAGTTTGTGGAGGGGCATGTCCTGAAGGACCGACTTCATCAACATCTGCATTTGGAGCAGCATCACCAGTTTTTCCAGCATTTGCAGCATCAGAATGTTATGAATATGTTGAGTACTTGATGATTACCTAAACAAAACATCTAAGTAGATTTTACTTAGTGAAATAATGTAGCACTCGACGGATAAGAATTATAGTCCCGACGGATAACTCATTATAGTCCCGACGGATGATTAACTTATTATCCATCAAGTGAGTAGCTTATGTAATAATAAATTTGTAGCACAGTGTTGTATGCACCTTTGTATAGAATCTGTAGTAGCATATAAGTCATGTTGACTTTAACTAGATATGCAGAATAGGTTGATTAACTGTACATAAGCAATGTCTTGTAATTCTGTATAAGTGAAATGAAGTCAAGTGCCAAAATGGCTACCAACGGATGATTAACAAAGCTTCGACAGATGACCAAAATAGCTATCAACGGATGCTTAACAAAGCTTTGACGGATGATCAAATGACTATCAACGGATGTTTAATATAGCAGTCGACGGATGATCAATTAAGTCATCGACGGATGATCTGAAAGTCGACAGATGATCATATCAAGATTCAAACATCAGTTGAACAGTGAAAGCTGACACACAGCCGTTGAGTTGGATACAAGCACACTGTGGAAGCCCATTAACTGGGTAATAGAGGACAAAAAGCAGCAAAGATCAAGACTGTTAGATTTTATATTTGTTCAGTTCTTTTGAATTTGTAATCTTGGTAATATATATAAACCAAGAGAGTAGCAAATAAAAATAATAACTGAGATAGCTAAGAAACAACAACAGAGAAATCTTTGTAAGCACTATCTTTAGCATTTCCTGTGTTCTTAGCAGTTCTATTTTTTTGTAAGCAGCTGTGAGCATTTCTGCACACAGAGTCCTCTCGATATATTAAATATATCTCTGGTGGAATTGTTTAAATCCACCAGAAAGTTTTTTAAAGACTCTTGTTTTTAATTACTTATGTTTTGATTCATTCAAGTTTACATTCCGCATTGTTCTAATCAAAACAAATATATCCATAATCGAGTTGAACATTTTTATTTCAAGAAAAAGGTTCAAGAATTCCATTCAACCCCCCTTCTGTAATTCTTGCTATATTGTTAAAGGACTAACAATTGGTATCAGAGCAAGCTCTTAATTTACAAAGAGTTTAAAGATCAAAACAATTCAGCAAGATGAACAAGAAAAATGTTGGAGTCAAGATTCCTTTTCTTGATAAAGATAATTACCATCATTGGAAGGTAAAGATGCATCTTCATATGCTTTCTCAAGATGAGGCCTATGTGGACTGCATAGAAAGAGGCCCTCATGTTCCAATGAGAGCTGCAACAGGAAATGAACCATCTGTTCCAAAGCCAAGGCATGAATGGTCTGATCCTGATATTGAACAAGTCAGGAAAGATAAAAAGGCCAAGAACATTCTGTTCAATGGTGTTGATGCAGACATGTTTGATAATATCATCAACTGCAAGACTGCCAAGGAAGTTTGGGACACAATACAGATAATCTGTGATGGTACTGAGCAAGTAAGAGAAAATAAAATGCAGCTCCTGATTCAACAATGTGAGCATTTTCACAATGAAGAAAGTGAGTCACTCACTGACATTTTTAGTAGATTCCAAAAGCTACTAAATGCTCTTAAATTGCATGGAAGAGTCTATCAGACTAAAGACTCCAATATGAAATTTCTCAGATCTCTTCCAAAGGAATGGAAACCAATGACAGTCTCATTGAGAAACTCACAAGATTATAAGGAGTTTACTTTGGAGAGACTGTATGGCATTCTGAAGACCTATGAGCTTGAGATAGAGCAGGATGAAAGAATGGAGAGAGGAAAGAAGAAATGAGGATCCATTGCACTAGTGGCTGAACTGGAAAAGGAGAAGGAAGTGAAGATGGAAGCTGTGGAATCAACTTCAAAGGCCTGTGAAAGCAAGAGTAAAGGGCTAGCTGCAGAAAGTGAAGATTCATTGAGTCAAGATGACATGGAGGACATTGATGAGCTCCTAGCATTCCTTTCAAGAAGATTTGCCAAGCTCAAGTTCAAGAAGAACTTTGGAGCTGCCAAGCCAAATAGAAACATGGTGGATAAATCAAAATTCAAGTGTTTCAAATATGGCTTGGCAGGGCATTTTGCAAATGAGTGTAGAAAGTCAGATTCCAGTAAGAAAAGATTTGAGTCTGTAGATTATAAGCAAAAATACTTTGATCTACTCAAACAGAAGGAAAGGGCTTTTATTACACAAGAGAATGACTGGGCAGCTAATGGTTTGGATGAAGATGAGGATGTCAGCTATGTCAATCTAGCCCTTATGGCCAAGTCTGATGAAATAGAGACAAGTTCCTCAAGCAATCAGGGAAACAGAAGGAATCTTTGGTACTTGGATAGTGGTTGTTCAAGATACATGACTGGTGATTCTACCCTGCTCACAGAGTTTGAAGAGAGAGCTGGCCCAAGTATCACTTTTGGAGATGACAGCAAAGGTTATACTGTGGGATATGGCTTGATTTCAAAGGACAATGTCATCATTGAAGAGGTTGCCTTAGTGGATGGTCTCAAACACAATCTGTTGAGTATCAGCCAACTTTGTGATAAAGGCAACTCAGTAACCTTCAACAAAGAAACCTGTGTTGTGATTAGTGATTATTAATCAAAACAACAAAGTGGTTCTCACTGGTGTGAGAAGAGGAAATGTGTATCTAGCTGACTTCAACTCAACTAAAGCAGAATATGTAACTTGTCTTCTCAGTAAAGCAAGTCAAGATGAAAGTTGGCTATGGCACAAGAAGCTATCCCATTTGAACTTCAAGACCATGAATGAGCTGGTAAAGAAAGAGCTAGTTAGAGGCATTCCTATGGTGGAGTTTACAAAGGATGGACTGTGTGATGCCTGCCAAAAAGGGAAGCAGATTAAAGCATCATTCAGGAAGAAACTTGATTCATTAATTGAATAGCCTCTACAACTGCTTCACATGGATTTGTTTGGACCAGTCAATATATTGTCAATCTCAAAGAAAAGATTTTGCCTAGTAATTGTAGATGATAGCTCTGTCAGATTTTTAACGCAGCGGGGGCATGGCAAAACACTTTTACACATACAAAATCCAAATAAAAGCATATAAATCGTGAATAAAAATTTGAGGGATCGAATCTAACCTTTTAAAATAATTCGGAGACAACGATCAGAGATCCTTAGCAGTTGCTCCTCAAGTGTGAAGCACTCCACCGGTATCCACCAAGAAAACGATGTTAAGGAGGAGGAAGAAGGTGGAGAGAATTGGGTTTTCCAAACTTTTTGGGTTTTCGGGTTCGATGTGGGTTGGAATAAAATTAGGGTCTATAATAGTGTATTTATAGGCAAAATTTTCAGCTGAAATTTTCCCATAAATATTATTATTATTATCCCATTTATTATTCGTATTAATAATTAAAACACCTTTTAATCATTAATCCTTTTTCTAAACACTTTAGAAATAATTCTCTCTCTTGATTTAATTTCCAAAAAATTAAATCCTTAATTAATAATATTAAGAACTTTTCTTAATTAATTTATAATCAATTAAATCTCATTTAATCAATTATTAAATTTTCCAAATAATTATTTATTTCACAAATAAATAATTATTAGCCATTATTAATTAATTCCTCCACCAATAAATCATTCTCTTTTTATGGTGTGACCCTGTAGGTTCAATATTAAGCCGGTAGTAGAAATAAATAATAATAAAACTATTTTATCATTATTTATATAAATTCTCTAATTTATTAAATATGATTAATTAATTAATCACATTTATTCTACATCGTGAGTGATGCTTCTCAACATATCGCGACTATCCGGACAATATGAATTCACTGCTTAGAATACCAAGAACCTGTCAGTGAATAGTTACCGTACAATAAACTCCTTCTACCCTACAATGTTCCGATTAAATACAAGGCATGGATCTCGTGTCAAGCCTATCTAATTCAATCACTTTGCTTACCATTTACTATGCGTAGTTCTATGCAAATTAGAAACTCCTTTCTAATTTCATTTACTCTGGCCAGAGATTCCTGAACTAGCATAAGTGGATCAGCCTTGAACATTCGCTTCCTTCACTGAAGGGGTAGATCCTTTATTGATCATACACTATCTTCGTGTAAAAATTCCTATACCCAGAAGAGCCCTAATAATTGTCCCTAGAGACTAAGAACTAAACCAAAGCATAGTTCAGTGTACACAAGATGACTATGATGACCTCAAGTCTAAGGATACTTGTACAACTATCACTATATGAACAACTGCTGACACGTGAGTGAACTCCATCAGTTGTTCAGCTGTGCGAGTCATGTTCAGTGAACTTATTCTATAATAAGCACCTACATACTAGCTATAGTGTCACCACACAAATGTCTATGAGAACAGACATCCTTCATAATGAAGCAAGCATAGTATGTACCGATCTTTGCGGATTATTAATTACCAGTTAGTAATCCTATGACCAGGAACTATTTAAGTTTAGAGTTATCATCTTTTTAGGTCTCACTATTATGATCTCATCATAATCCATAAAAAACTTTACTCTAAACTATGGTATATCTTATTTAAACACTTAAATAGATAGAGCCCGTAATAAAAACAAAACAAGTCTTTTATTAATATCAATGAAATCAAAACAGATTATATAAAAGTTATTCCTAAATCCTAATACATGATTGGACTTAGGACATATTCCTTTCAATCTCCCACTTGTACTAAAGCCAATCACTCTGGTATCTAATACCCATCTTGTCTTCATGACGATCAAAGTGACTTTCATAAAGTAGCTTTGTGAGAGGGTCTGCTATGTTGTTATGTGTGTCAACTCTAATTCAATACAATATAAGAAATGTTACCGCGCTCCCACTAACCCTTTTGTAGACGTATGGTTCATCTACATTTTTGATAAAATCAAACTCTTTGATTGTCTCATCAAAACGGATATTCCATCTACGAGAAGCTTGCTTTAAACCACATATGGTTCGCAGCAGCTTACACACTAGGTTTTCATTTCTCTTGGAAAGAAAACCATCTGGCTATTTGCCAGATCTCATAGTCGTAGTAAGCAGCAATCGCAAGCAAAATCCGAACTGATTATAACAGGGCTACAGGTAAAAGGTTTCATCAAAGTCAATCCATTGCCTTTGTTTGAATCCTTTTGCCACAAGCCTGGCCTTAAAGGTCTCCACCTGGCCATCTGCTATAATCTATCTTTTGTATACCGTATACATAGATTCCATTCTGGATTTCATGGCACTATGCCATTTCTCCGAGTCAACACTGCTCATAGCCTCATTATAGGTCACAGGGTCATCATCATCAATGATCGACAACTCATTGTCATTCTCAATGACAAGGCCATATTACCTCTCAGGTTGGCGAGACACTCTCCCTGACCTATGAATGGGCTGTTCCACAAAAGGTTGTTCAGTCAGAACAGGTGTTTCCACTCGATCTGTAGTAGTTTGTGCTTCTTGAACTTCATCAAGTTCAATTTTGCTCCCACTGTTTCCTTTAAGGATAAACTCCTTTTCCAAGAAGGTAGCATGTCTGGAGACAAACACCCGATGATCAGTGTAAAAGTAATACCCTAAAGTCTCTTTAGGATATCCCACAAAACTACATTTTACGGATCGATATTCCAGCTTATTTGGGTCAACTTACTTGACATA